>NC_050526.1:4222217-4253023 GCF_002922805.2 Oryzias melastigma
ATTAAAGAAAAAACTCCATGGAATCTCTCCTGGCTTGCCTCCTGTTTGGCTGATTTTTCCTGGACTCTTAAGAGAACCCCGCGACAGTTTTATTTCCAGAGGTTTAGTCAGGTCTGGTGGTCTGAGAGGTTTGACAAAGATTCTGGAGTTCTGGACCCTCGTACTTGCCGCAAGATTCGTAAGATCTGAATCTCTTTGATATTTTGCACCAAATCTCTTCCAACTGTAAATGTTAGACATGCACAAGCAAACTGTAGAAAAATAAAAAGAGGAAGAATCGCCTCTCTGCTCATCCAGTGAGAACACTGTGGACTAAATGCATGTTTAAGAACCTGCGTATTGCGTGTTCTAGCACGTGTTACACGCAAATGCTGTTCCAGTAGCAGTACAACCATGATAATATTTTTCTTATGTGCAAGGTTAAAAATTTTTGCAGAGCAGCATTGGTTCTAGATTCTGGAAAAATCAACGCCACCACGGGCGAATAGTGCCAAAGAATAGTGCCGTAATGCTTCAGACTTCAAAGTCTGTTGATGAGGTTGTCCATTTCTGTGGTGCAAGTGGAGCCATTACCTGGCTCTCAAAGGTGAATTCAGAAATCACTGCTGCATGTATATTTAGCCCAATACCATGCTGGAAGATGATAGGAGCGTTTTTTTTTTGGAATAAATCATACATCATATATGCAAGATCTGATTCAAATCTGTTCTACACTTATTTTAAAACTGGAAGTTTATCCGAAATATATTTGAAATATAGAACTTTGTAAATAGTTTCTTCTCATCCATCAATAAAAAAAATGTGCTTTGTACTTGACCTCAGAAAGAGTTTATTTGTTGACCTCTAAGGGTCATAGTTCATAGACTTGACTACAAAAGAGACATTTCAGGTTGGAGTGTGTAATGGCAAGACTCAGGCGATACGTTATGTATCGTGATGCTCAATAAGATACAATACTTATCGCAATTTATTTCAATATAATTTCACTGTTTTTTAAAGAAAAATACTTTATCTGAAAATTAATACACCTTTCATGTTAATACGAAGATTGATGACAAATTCATACTGCTTTCCTTTTGGTAATGGTGTCTTTTTTTCAAAGGCCTGGTGTGGTGTGCTGCCTGCTAGCGGTCGGGGGGTTAGGTGTAAAACAAAAATAAGATGCTGAACTGGATATTTGCTCATAAATAATTCATTAAATATCATTTTGGTAGCATTTTAAACCAATACAATTAAAGCCAAATGAAGTATTGTGATATTTCACTAAATTGATATTTTCTTACACCCCTAGTTTAGGATAAGGACGGCCTTACTTAACCCTACAACACTTACGCTATAAAAAGCTACATTGGGTCATTTTTACCTGATATAATATACCCAATAAAAAATTATTTGTCCTAAAAAATAGATCAAAATATGACAACACATGATAAATTAGGGTAGCTTTCTTTTATTTTCAACTGTGGTTCATGTAAGAAAATGGAGAATTAAGCATAAAAATATCCTCAAAATATGCTTGAAAATGACAGAAAATTTTGGAAAAAAATCCTAGAAATAAATAATGATACTGGAGACTTGATCTTTGGTCCACTCATTCCTGGGACATGTATGACTTTACCCAGGGACCCATGACACTCAGAAAAATTTAATATATTGGAAATCATGTAAACACTTTTGCTCGGGTGAAAATCACCGGCGATAGTGCTCTAAGGTTAAGCTTTGATCAAAGAACACGACTTTCTTAATAGGAAATATCTAGTACGGTATGTTGCACACATTTTCTCACTCTTGTAGTTAAATTGAGTAGAATCTCAAAGCCCTGCAATTCGTACTGACTTGACTTTACACATGAATTACCTTTTTTAAAAGCTGTTTTCTTGCAGACTGTTATGTTTGGGCTGCTGTAGTGTATTGGACAGAGCAGCAGTTTGCAGATTAAACATTTCTGGCCTTGACCATCAACATGTTGCCTTGCTTTTGGGCACGGATTTAACCTCACATTATTCCATCATCAAAGTTTCTTTATGTGCAGCAAAAAGAGCTCCTTGCAGGCCAAAAGAAAGACTGGCTGGAATTCGAAAATGTTGTTTTTAAAAGTTCATGGAGAGGTCAATTTACAAATACATTCCATTAATATTTACTGGGGTTATTTTTTGTTTATCTAAGATAATCTAGAAATTCCTAATGAAAAAAGCACTCTGAAAACAATTTCAGAATATATATTATTTATGATTGCGTTCATTTTTTTGTCCTATTTGTTGAGCGTGCCGAAGCTCTCCTTTCTGTGCTGGTAGATAATGACTTATTTGAACACTAAACATTATGGAAGATGTGTTTAGCCATTTGGGTACAAGCCTTTTTGCCCATGATGTGTCAGCGAGCTACAGCTTAGCCCCGCAGGGCCCTGCTTTGAGCTCTAATGAAGAGCAGTATGTCACTGACCATATGGCAGGACTCATGGTGTTAGTGCAGACACTCAGTGCCAGCTCAGATATGTAAAGGTGGCTACTTTGTGTGTCCATGTATGAGTGTGACAGTGTGAGAGCCAATCGTATTAGCATCAGCGGTTGAAGAAAAAACAAAGAGCATGTATTGTTTGTGTAGGGTTAAGCATGTCTTTTGCACATGTTGATGGTGAGGTGAAGCTTCATTCACCAGCAAACGCCGCGCAAGAAAACCAACAGACTGTCTGATCTCTCATCTGTGCGGGTCAGTGGTGAAAGGTAAAGCCTGAGAAGTCCTGCTGGTTAGACAGACTGTTAGCATCAAAAGTAGACCAATGGGGTCGCCCCGGGCCAGGGGGGCGTCCAGCAAGGTCAGGAGTTTTTAGTACTCCATCGATACATGTTGTTAAATTATCATAGGGTTAAGAATAACCGTTTCTCTAATTGATTCAATAGATACGTGGTTAAGCATCGTTTAGCTTTTAGAAAATATTTTAAAATGTGAACATAAAACTTTAATAAAGGCAACAAAGGTTATTTATTTACGAACATTTTTAATCGTAAAATTGCATCATGTTCTCAAAGATAAAGAGACAATTTGGATTAGCTTATTTCATATTTTGACAAGAGAAAAGTCAAATTTTCTTCATTCATGCATTTATGTATTTAATTGTTTTTATTTAAATTATCATAGATAAATTATTTACCTTTCTTAAATACCAGAGCTTTAGCTCCAATGTTGACATTCTTTTCGACTGCACCGTAACTCTTCAACCGATTAAAATAAATTCAGCTAATTCTGAAGCGGAGAAAATCAGCTTTTGCAACACTTTACAGTAGTAAAGTGCTTACACAATCAACGTATTTGATTTTGTTCATGAAGAAAAATGCCTTTGTTCCGTCATGCAACCCTCACGCCTGGTTCACACCGGGACGTGCTGTGAAGCGGTGGGCGCATGGTATCCGTTTCACCTCCAGTTCACACCAGACACGTCATTTTGGGTCGGCAGGTCAAAAGGCCCTTCTGCTCATCAGAGCTTCTGCAATTAATTTGACATCCATCATCCATCTTGACTGGTCGCCAACTGCTCTCTGCTTCTCTCCTAATGATTGTGTATTTAGGCAACCACCCCCACTCCGTAGTCGACCCACTAAGTTGATCTGTGTGTATATGTTTTTTTTTTTTGTGTGTTATACTTATATGTATATTTTTATCTCTCTGTTTAGATACAAATGATCACATTTGTCAATCGAGATATTTTATTGTGAAAAATTGATTATATTTTGAAAATTATCCAGATTTTCTCGTGTGTCTTGGCATAACTTCCTGCCAGAATTGGCACTGATCGCTAGCGGAGGGCCGCGTCCAGGGTGAACCAGGCATTATATTGTATGGTCGGGTCCAAATTCACCAACTTTCACACTTGTAAATGGGTCAATCTTGACCCGAACACAATATAAGGGTTAATATTTGTAATGTTTTCCAAACTCGATGTTAAAATAATTTTGACTGATTAGCGGAAACCAGGGATACACACCTCCTGGCCTCGCGTGACGCTGTATCTGCATGATTTCCTGACATCCAAGCACAACTCATGACTGATTACCTGGTTCAGGTGTGTCCAGCCAATTAAAACATGCCAGAGCAGGGTAGGTTGGAAAGATGCAGGAATGCGCCACTCGAGGCCTGGAGTTGCCTATCCTTGGTGAAAACAGTTGAAGAGTTACTGAACGTCAAAGAGTGTGTTATTTGAGTGTCACCTGCAACATCACTGGTGTTAAATGGTTATTAAACTGTTTTTTTTTTGTTTTGTTTTTTTTTGTGCTTCTCTGATTTTTCAGCTTTTTGCCAATTTGAAAGAACTACACTTCAAAGCTGCAAGCTGACCTGGTCAATTATATCAATACCAGAGAGAGGCATTGTTTGGGATCAGGCTGAGGTTTCTTTTTTCCATTGGGGCAACGCCACATTCTCAGCTCTGCTGCTCACTCTGCAAATGCAAGTACTTACAAAATGTGACTCTAATAGGACTCATAGCCAAAAAATGTAGTTACAGCAAATAAAAACATTATACCAAACACATTTTTTTTTAATTTAATGCAGTATTTATGCTGCACTTGGTAGAATATCTTTATATATATTTGCCAGAAATTTGACTTTCTTTAATATATATATATATATATATATATATATATATATAATATTGAGTTAAAAAAATTGAACATTTATTGATTTGGAAAACTTTTATAACGTGATATATTTTATACTTGTATCAGAGATACCTTTTACGAAAAACTTGCTGTGAAGACATAGTTTCCTTTAGTTAACCTACAAGCCTAAAATGTCCATAATAAGAAAATTAGGACTGTGGAAAATGTTTTAAATGCCAAACGCCTATGATAACTGTTCTACAAATTGGGCGGAGGACTCTTTTTGGGGTTTTGTTTGATTAGACAAAAACGAAAAGTAGTTGCAGCTTCAGGGGATATGCCACATGTTCCAGAGAGCAGCATAGATTACAGCACAGCTGCTGCTAATCAGTAATTATCCATGTCCTTATTCACAGCAGGGGAGATTGCACGCTTGTAACTCCGCTTAGTCCATGACCAGAGAAATTTCCAATGTAAAAATCAAATTATCATGTCACTGAAGGTGGCAAACCCTGAAAACAGGTCAACATAATGAGTTTATCCATTTAAACATCGTCGATTAACAGTGGTGGGAATATTTAGAAGGTGTAATTTGTGAATGCTTTTTTTCTAAATTAAAAACAGATTATATCTTGTAGACATCAATAACCAACTTATCTGCAATTCACGCTTATATTTCACGATACTAGTGGGATGCAGGAGAGCGTTGGTGGAGAAAAAAGTACTGTGAATGCTGCTGGAGACTGAGATTGCTTGTAAAGTGTGCTTAAGCACAGATAATGCCCAGAGTCAGGGACAGCCAGACATTTACAGGTCTAAAGCCCAAGGCTTTCATTCAAGTTCCTTAGAATGTGATAGGAAGTGGCTCTAACAGACTTTTGGCTATTAAGCTTAAATTTAGCTCCAATTAGGATATGTTTATGTCTGAAAAACTCTTGTGCAAATGAATTTGTAACTAATATTTGCCAATCAAGTAAAAGAATTGTAATGAAATAGAAAAACAAATTGTCTCACTGTTTTTGGCTTTCCTTTGAGAAACTGATTTGTTGTTGTCATGTTGTTTACTGTAATTAGCAATCTTATAATGTAGAATTGGGCTCAAATGTTATCTTTGTTTACCAAAATATGAGCTTGTCATGTTGAGTGACATACAAATGACATATTTGCTAAAAAAAAAAGTAAAATCAAGTAAAATTTGTTTGTCATCCATCCATCCATTCTCTTAACCTGCTATATCCCTTTTGAGGTCACAGAGTTGCTGGAGCCTGTACTACTGCGACCTAGGTCATCAGTCTGTTTCAGGGCCTCGTTTTCACTCACATACACACCTACCCAACAAGCAGGGCCAAGATGACCCCATATGGCTTAAATGTGGGGAGAAAATGTGGGCCCTATTGGGTTTGTTTGCAGTTTCCATGGTGACCCCACCTGTGTTTGCCCACATTGGCATAAGTAGGCACTCAGTGGGCTGACTGGCTACTCTAGTCAGTCATCCGGTGGACAGTGTAGCAACCTCCAATGCCCAGGGTCCGTCAGAGCAAGCGAGGGTGCTAGATGCCAGTCCCTGGATGGTGGAGCCAACATGAGCAAACACAGGTGGGGCCATCACAGAAACTGTCGAGAAACTAAAATGGCGCCCACCTTTTTTGCCCCCTTTCAAACCAAATGGGGTCCACTTGGCCTTGCTGTCTTGGTAGGGACACTTTAGAGCAGGGGTGTCAAATTTATTGTGGTTCATGGGCTACATTCAATCCATCAGATCACAAGTAGACCGGACCAGTAACAATAGCAAAATAACCTGTGGTCTACTTGTTATCTGCAGCTTTGTTTTTGTGTGTTTTTTTTTTTTCAATTGCCTCAAACAACCTGTTGGCCCAACCACGTATTATTAAATTAATTATTGTGTGTGTTTCTTGATCTCTTGTAATGCCAGTCTTGCGTTTCCTTTGCTTCTCCTAGTGGCAGAATTACGCATTGCGGTCATGACTCGCTACAGGAACCGGCTGGAAACTTGATTTTTTTTTCCCCAAAAAACTTATATTTTTTTCTCTTCGTGACTGGACCGGATTAAACCATCTAGCGGCCCTAATATGCCCTGGGGGCTGCATGTTTGACACCCCTACTTTAGAGTAACCGATTAACCTATGAAGCATGTTTTTGGACTGTAGGAGGAAGCTGAAGTGCCTGGAGAAACCTATACGTGCACAGAGAGAACATACAAACTCCATACAGCGGGATTTGAACCAGGGCTTTCTCACAGTGAAGTAAAATCACTGTACTACCATGCACTCGTGCAGCCCTATGAAAACCAAACATATATTTATTAGAACATACTGTCATTTGAACCAAGCTCATTTTCAAAGTTCCTAAACGTTTAGCATGTAGACCCTTTGAAAGTGACGTCACAGCCCCCGCATGAACGCCCTCTCCGCCATTTTGGGAGTCAAATTGTAGGAGTCAGACAGAGTGCATGGCTGCTGTCTGCCTTTGATCAGTTCCCTCCATGTCGTCGTCAAGACAATAAAGGGGGTGGAAGATCTGCCACATATTAGAAGTGACGTATGCTGTCTTTTCTTATACAATCCCTCTGCACCAACACACAGATGCAACGTGTAGCATCACTTCAAAGAGTCTATAGATAAAATAGTAAATGGTATATACCTTTATAGTGCTTAACAGTCCACCCATGCACACATTCACACACTGATGGTGGCTCTGCTGCCTTACATTGGTGCCAACCTATAATACCAGGAGCAACGTGGGGTTTAAGGTCTTGCCCAAGGACCCTTTTACATAAGGGCAGGCAATTGGGGAACTCAACCTGCGACCTTCTGATTGGAGATCGACCACTCTACTTCTTCACCCCAGCCGCCCCAAATGATACAAAACGACTTTTTCATGAGCTCTTATTACATACCTAATGTAAATTTCTGCCCAAATGACTTTATGCTGTATTAGAGTTATATATACATTTTTAATGTAAAAATGAGGAAATAGAAGGGAAAAAAGCAGCTATTTATAAAATATTCAGATAATGCAATTTATACTTTTACCCTTTGCGTCACAACCCAGGCAATGCCCGGTTGTGTGAAAGACATAACAAATAGACTATAATGCCCTAAAAGACATTAACAGTAATAACCTAACTCATCTGACAACATTACAATTACTAAGCCTGCAGGCTGAGCTGCTCTTGCCTTTCAGTCTCTCCCCCTTTCACTTTTTGTCACACTCTGTCATTTCCTCTCAGATACTGCGATTCAGCTCACTGTTTCATTCACAGTCACTTATCTTGCACACATCATCATGGCAAAATATGTCATCATCAGACAGAGCACAGTGACAAGCATAACACACCCACAGTCAGACAACAGCAGGGTGAAAATGCTTCTTTAAACACCCAATGAAATTCGCCGGTTGCACCAGTTTGGCGGTTTACAGAACTGGTAGAACTAATTAGGCATATTGTTGCACGACGATGATGGAGAGAGAATGAGATGTGTTTTACAGATGATCTATTCGCTGGGTGCTGCACACTGATAACCCCTTTTGAGAGAAATTACTGCTGTAAACAGAGGCTTGAATCTCATAAATGCATCTGCATTCATTTGACTCGATGGTGGGCCTCATGATGACATGTTTGGCAGAAGGCAATATCTTCCTGAGCAAGAATAGCTTTAGCATGATTGGCAGTCATGATAAAACTGAGAAAATATGAGTGGGATGACGAGAAGAAAGAGGTGAGATAGGACTTGCCATCTGGTGTAAGCATGGGTAACAATAACCTCTGTGAGTTCTTTTTCATTCAGTTTAGCTTTGGAGAAATCACAAAAAATGACAGGAAAGTTGATGCTTTGGTCCGCTTACTGGTTCTAATGAAACTAGTGTTCCCATTAGAGAAAGTTCTTCTCATCTGTTTGGGAGTCAGCTTTGCCAAAAAACTGTGAGAGATTAAGAGATCCATTTGAAACACACAATTTCTATTTTACAACTGGAAGGCCCACTCCAATGAAAATTGTGTTTTTGTCATGTTCTTGTCGTATTTTTCTCATGAAAATAAAGAAAATTAAGCTTCAAATTGCATTTTGGAGTATTTCTTTATTCAAATCGTTGTAGGTGTTATGTAGAAGCTACTATTGCAAGCCACAAGCTTCATTTTGCAAGTCTTCATTTTCCTCGTCCGAGTTGGACGAAATATTGTCTTTTGTTGGACCGGTAATGTTAGGTTTGGGTTGTGAGAGGCTGTAAACGAGCGCATAAACCAAAAGATTCTCATTCCCAAGTTGTTGCATATGTGGTTGGGTGTCCCCAAGTTTTCATTTTTGGATGGGGTGGCTGTTCCAATTGTCCCTTGTGCTATCTTGTGGGGTCCAGATGACCCCACCCTTACACTGATGTGTGATTTATGTAAAATCCTGTCCCCTACAAAGGTGGACAGGATTTTATGCCTGCCACGGACACCAGTAAAGATAAAAAATAAAATAAAAAACCTTGGAAAAATTTAAAAACAGTTCAGCGCACTGTCTTTTGGGGTTCAGAGGGTCCCACTTTCAATGTGAACATGCCTAAGATGGCACAAGGGCTAAATCAAGGGTCCGATTGTTTTGGACGCATCCCGAGGTTTGGTCCTCATCCAGTACTGGTACTCTAACCCTGTACCCTAACTCTAGCCTGGTCTCCGTCTGGTAACAGTTCCGGAATCAGTACTGCATCCGGATCTGGTGCCAATCTATGTCCGGTACTGGGTTAGGGCACTGGTGCGACCCAGAGGTTGGGGATACTTGATTTAATTAAAACAGCCAGCACGTTAAAGAACGACGAGTTGGGAACACCCAAAACGTCAAGTTTCGACGCAGAGCTTCCTTAGCCATGCGTCAAAGTGTGGCAATGTGGGAATGAGAATGTGTGGCATAAACAGATGAATGATGGGAAGGGGGTGGGCTTAGACCTCACCAACAGTCCCGCCCACAACTCGGAAGTGAAATTCTGATAAACAACTGCCATTTCTGCATAAACTATGTCCTAGAAAACAACACCTTTTTTGCCAACAATGGCATGATCATAATCAGGGTATTTTCAGAATAGATCAAAAGATGATTGAAGTAAGACTTTAATGACATTTTAATAACTACTCCAGTATCGTACATTAACTCCGATATGTTTTAAACTTCAATCCCTCCCCTGTAAGAAAGTGTTGCTATTCGCTTGCCCTCATATATCACATCTGAGCAGCTTGTATCTGCTTGCCTTTTGCTTGTTACTACTGTAAGTCTTCTAAGACCTACCTGTGTATCTACCTGCACTCTGCTCCATTTCTCTCTTTTCATCTCGACTGTCACAAACCAGACAAAGCAGCCGTTGTGCCATCACTTCTTTTATTTTTGTGCGGCGTCTAAGGAGATCTCAGCAGTCTATGGGCATCGTGCTATGGCAATTTTAAGAGAGCTCAGTTGCAATGGGAGGAAAAAAAAGATCAAACTTGAGTCAATGTGAGTCGAGCTGTGTAGTACAACAGTATAAGAGGATAGCACCTAATCTGTCCTCTGACAGTATCTCCTCTGAGGAGCTGCTAGATACTACTGGTTGTAACAACGTTATTTGCGAGTGTTTTCTCTTCTTTAAACCTGTTTGTGTTTAGATAAAGTCAGAATTCGTTTTTTTTCTTACTGTGAAAGCTTTTCCAGTTGTCATCAGATAAGAGACATGCTGAGACCAACGCCAAGCCAGGCTGTCTCTCACAGACATTTATTGGAAAAAGTACAGAAATACTTTTTTTTTTTTTTGCATTCGTGAAGAATGAAGAACTCATCTAAAGGTCCAAATTGAGACTTGCGATACTTTATGACAGCTGTGCTAAACACTACTCAGCTGTCATTGTGACTTCCTTAATTAACCAATACACTTTTTTTCATTTATCTTGGACACCTTACATCGTATATCAGGATGAGTATGAGGAATTTGGCTCTGTAGCTTTCTTTTTTTTTTATAAACCTTTATATATCCTTTATATACCATTATATTATCAACATTTTTTGGGCAAAACTTGGGTTGCTCCAATGGTGTCAAACAAGTTTTGTATTCCTAATAAACACCAGTAAATAAAGGAAATTTAAAATCCTTTATTTAAAAAAAATTGTCTTATTCTGTTGCAGTTATGATCTTATACAACTCCCACATGTCTGTCACTTCTCTATTTTTCCAAAAAATGGTATGCCCTTTGTAGGTCAGGATCAAGGTACTTCCCATGTTGAAGAGTTTCAAAATCTCAGCATCCTCTTCATGCGATGGAAGGATGGAACATGACATTGACCAATGAATCCACCCCGAGTCTTCCGCAGTGCACATCTTGTACCATTCCATTGTAGTAAAAAAAGACCCAGTGTACTCCCCCCGCCACTTAGAAGCAGGAGCTGTGGGTTCTCTCTGTGGCTGATTTCTCTCCTAAAGATGGAGTTCAAAGATCAACCATGTGGGAGGATCTTCTAGTAGAGCCCCTCTTCACCAAGGGAGCGTTTGTAGAGTTTTTGAGCATCTGGCATAAATGCTACATTGGGACCTCATGAGTAAGGGGTTTTGTTGAGGGTCTTATTGCAGAAGCTGGGCACAATTGAGTCTTGGCTTGACTGGAAACCCTTCTAAACTGAAAGAAGCTGAAAGTGAAGTGAAGGTTTTGAGCATATTTGCTAAGATGGATGGATGGATGGAGAGGCACTCCATCTGATATGTCAGTGTTCTTTACTTACAGCTAGTTTTGCTTTACTGTTTTACCTTGTAAAAAACAATCAGTTAAAGTGAATCGTTTTCTGGCACCTTTGGAGCTTCAGAACATTGCATAGACATTAAGCTTGGAACTGTCAATCATAGAACAGTATAAAAGTGCAGTGTGGTCAATTGTTCTGGTTTGGGACAATTGTGCTAAAACAAAGTGGAATAAAAAAACTATAGCAGAGAGAACAGCAATTCCCTTTCCATCAAACTCATATTGACAGGTGCCCCACCCCTTACTCCGCCTCTTGAGATGACGGAACAATTTTATATACATTTTCTTTCTTAAAATGCATATTTATCAAATCGCGCGCCTTGAGGTGACGTAACAATTGTATTTGATTCTATATTAAATTGCATCTTTAATTGGAAATAAAGGATTTTTATCATTATTATTTGATGAGACTATATTTTATTAATTATTATGTTTAAATCGTATGTACTGCCCGATGCATCCGTCTGCATCTGAGGGGGAAGAATAAAAAGCAGTCAAAAATCACAAGAATCATGTGTCATGACATCAAATTAACATCACCTAAAGGGGCGGGATTTGATAAAGATGCATTTTAATATTTAATCGATATAAAACGTATACAAATCTTGAATAAAATGACTACGTCATCTTTAGGGGCTTGGTTTCATCAAGATGCACCATAATATAAAATTTATAAAAAAGTGATATCAAATTGTTATGTCATCTCAAGGGGCGGGTCACCTGTCACAATGAGTTGTATATGATGTCAAGTGTATTCCTATTCTCTGTAATAGCATGAAGAAAAAAAACACATTATCAGGCATAAAAAACATCTCCAAATGTGGATTTGTTACACATTTTTCTTTTAAAAAGTCAATTAATTACAATGATACCAACCTTGAACCTTAAGGGTATTATGAGAGAGTACAAATCGATGCATATGAGGGAATAAGAATGAATTATTCCCACCACTAGCCACAGTTTCCTTACAATCCAAACAGAAAATCGTAAAGTAGGTCGAATTGTATTCTGGTAAACTAAAACGCCTAAAATTGTGCACCAATTTGTAAAAAAATTGCCAGCAATGCTGTCCAGAAATGTCAGCAGAAAAAGATGTCACAGCAGCTGTTCAGCAATTTCTTTCCTTTTTTTTACTCCAGTTCCTTCCTCTGAACAAAAACATCTGCACATCCGATGAAAGGTCTTCCAGTTATCCATCCACGGCCTGTCGACAGCTGGTCAATGACAGACAAACCACTCGAAGGCTGGACACCTGTCTTGATTCCCATTCTTTAGGTGTTAAACATCCTGAGCTTTTATGGGGGAGCAAGAGATATTCTTTGCAAATTGGTCAAGAAGTATGCTATCTCGAACGAGTTTTTTCATTTTTTATTTTTAGTACAAACTATAGTTTAGTCAATTTTACATTTGTGTTTTATTATTTAGCATGACGACTCATGAGATGTTATCCCTAGTTTTTTCAATCAATTATTTATTCCTATAAATTGTCTTCTTTTTCTATGACACAACCTAACCTTAATAAATTATATTCCCTCCAGAAAAAACAGAAGAAAAAAAATACAGTCAAATTTATTTTAAAACCTGAAAAACTACAATTCCCAGAGAACAAACCCTTGACATTTGGTATCATAGAAAAG
Organism: Oryzias melastigma; assembly: GCF_002922805.2. Classification (NCBI taxonomy): domain Eukaryota; kingdom Metazoa; phylum Chordata; class Actinopteri; order Beloniformes; family Adrianichthyidae; genus Oryzias; species Oryzias melastigma. The sequence goes on from NC_050526.1 coordinate 4,235,210, forward strand.
CCCCAAATGATCTATGTAGATACCAAAAAGAGTTCATTCAGTAGAATGCAGTGGTTGCTAGATATTCAAATTAAGAAATCTCCTCTACAGAGGACAATATTCCATTAGTGGATGTCAGGAGGGAAAAAAAGCAGTTTTTCCTGTTCAACTTAAGAACAAAAAGTGTTTCTTTTGTTGTACTTTTTAATTTTTTTCACTTCTTTTTATTTATTTAAAACCAAATTAAAATGTGCCTCATGAATAAAGCGAGTCATATTTTGACAAGTAAAACAGATAATTAACAAAAATGATTCAGTATTATCACCAAAAATAATCATAGCTGTCAATTATCTTTCTGTTGTTGTTCCAGTGTGATCACAATAAACCGATAATTAGTTTTGAATCCTAGATTATTTCGTTTCTAATATTTTATTGTGAAAAAAATGATGCAGTGGAAATGTTGAGCTTTTTTTTCCCCCCTGGCTGTGCATGGTTTTTCGTCTGTGGGCAGTGATTGATTATGAGTTTTGTTTTATTTTTTTTCACCAAAAAACATATTTAATTTTATAAATCAAAAGTATGTTTGACAAAACTTAGTACCATTAATATGATAACACTCTACTACCTAAAAGTAGTAAAAAAACACATTTTCTTTTGATTTTACCCATTATTTTTGCAATGATTTGGGTGCATATGGTCATTTTAAGATTCATATGAAAATAAATAAATAAAAAATAACTGCAAATAAGTATTTTTCTCCATCAGTGCTTATGGCTCCATGTGTCTGCTTGAGATTAATCTGATGGGGGGAAATTCAATCAGACCCCGCTGTTGAAGCCACCCTGCGAAGATCCATCAGTCAAGCTGGGGACATTTGCGCAGCTGCAGTGAAGGCACATTCTTATCAGCACAGACAAAGGGGAGGAGGAACATGCTGGCACTCTGGACTCATTTCTGGAACTTCCATTTGTGCAGGCGCACCGCTGTGATTGGAGAGTGGAGAAAAATGACAAAGTTAACAAAAACAGTGAAAGTCGCAGCAGATCCGTGTGAAATAATGCATGTCATTTATTCATAGTGTGCCTTGGCTTTGGTCATGCATTGGTCCTGGCAAATAAAATAGGTCTCCATTGTGCCGTCATGTGTCAGTTTCCTTATTCAAACTCAGAGGCTCTTTTTGTTTCATCATGTGTCCTACCATCTGTGCAAAATGCACTAGTCACATGAAAGTAGGGACAATTGAAAGAAAAAAATAAGGAATTGCGGCATTATTTTCCCCTTATTATTTTTAAAGAAGTATTAAACAAACTTTAACACAACCCCAATACTTTGCAATCTTTTCATGCAATCCATCCCTTAACCTCGTCATCCATTTTTTATTTAACCAGATGTTTGATGGTGATGAAGATTTTCTCATTATTTGAATTAACGACGTGTACAGGCACACTTCAGGGCCACTAATATTTTTGCTCATCTTAGCATGCTATATTTATTTTCAAATATGTTTACAAAAATTACCTAAAGTAAGAATTTTGACATAAACCTCTAATATCTATTACCTTGAACGTTTAACTTTGTAGTTTAAGGTAGTGTATAATAGACAAAAACCGTACACAAAACTGCAACTTCAACCCTAATTATTATTGTGTTTCCCATGTTTTAGAATCGTCTCATATTTTATAAATTACCATATGTCTTGTGCTGCTGTTGGACTAACCCCAATTTAAGTGCTGCTGGCAGTTGCAATGAAGTCTATTCTATTCCTGAAAAGAAAACAAAAACACATTTTACACTTCAAAGTTTTGTCTTTTTTTTTAAGTATAACTAACTTATTTCACACAGTAACACAAATACCTTCTATTTCTTTTTACTACATTATTAATTTCATATCTCTGCATTTTTTTTGTCTAAGCCACTGGTAATTAGCCTGCATATAAAAGTGAACTCAATAAGATGATTTCAATGCTCCATGAATGAATTGTCATGAATACATTGAAATGAACATCTTCAACAATCAGTCATCTTTGTCCTTTTGAGACTCCTCAGGGCGAATGTGCTGCTGAGAAATAGCCTGTTGGGAACCATGTTAGCCAAGATACAAGAACCACAATTAAATCCATGTGTCGTTGCCATTAATGATGTTAATCTATTCCTCTGTCGAGGCGTTTTTTTCCCCCTCTTCCCCACTCTAGATTATAGTGACTTCTTGACTAGAAAACATGGGTTTATTGAACAAAAAATATGATTCTATTATCATATGCTGTCGTAAAGCACATTAAAATTGACTTATTAAAAGAGCAACGGTAATGCATTTGTTATATGCTCTAAAGCATTCTGTGTGCAACAAAAGCTATACAAAAAAAAAAGACAAAGGGTACAATAGAATTACCTAACAGAGCAATTCAAAAACTGGTTTCCAGTTGGGCACGTCGTACATGTCTTTCTTTTTCACCATAGCATTCAAGAGATTTCAATGAGTTTACGTAAGAGTCTGCAGGTTTTCTTGGCATTAATCATCCAAACTTTGACAAACCATTTGGCTGTGACATGTGATCAAAGTGTTAATGCCACGTTTGAGGAGCAACTTCTCAAGGGTCTTGAGACATGTGAGCCTCCAAGTATCGAGTACTCATATATACAGTGTATACTGTATATATATATGCATAATATTGTTCTGAGTCTGCAAATACAATTTTCTCTTGAAAAAATGTTCAAGTTGGCAATACAGCCTTCCCCCTTATTTAAGGGGTTAGGGACCGTAAATACGGATCCCATCGTCCCCATCCCGCCTTACTTTAGTGATGCTGAAAGGGCCTATTTAAAGAAATGTAGGAGACTCTGGCATGACGCACACCTGAAAGAGAGAACGCAATGATAAAAATATTTTTTTGTTGAAACAGATAGAAATGAAAAACTATTTCATTACCTATAAATGTTTAACCACATAGTTCTATTTTCTCTATTCAAAAGCTGTGTCCTTTTGCACTCCAAATTTTGATAAGCTTCATTTAAGGAGCTCACAGTTATAGTGTATTTACTTTTTACTTCTCATGAACTCTCTACCATCAAGACACACTCTACTTGTAACCCAGGGGTGACACAAAGCGCTATATTGCTTTGATTATAGAACCTTTTTGATCAAGAAGCTTTAAAAAGAAAAAAAAAAGTAAAAAAAGAAAACTGAGCTGTGAAATACACAAAGCTGTCAGAAAAACCAGGAGAAGTTGAAAAACATATTAAAAAGTAATGTTTTTCAGAATACAGAAGTTATAGTCAGATAAAGAAAACCTTTCTCAGCATATTTACGTTTTTTATTCTTTTCGATAAGGCATATCATTAAAAAAATGCATTATGTCTAAACGTTCTGAATGTCAAAGATAAATTACCTAAATACTTGAAGGATTGTGGTTGTCAAAAGAATGTAAAAACAGTAGAGTTGAACCCGTCGGCAGTGATTTGTCTTATAATCCCACACCCCTTCCCTTGAGGGGTTATGTCCAGTGATTATACAGTTATGGTTAAGAAAGGTCAGGCCAGAAGCTTTGTTCTGGACATTGAGAGTGTCATCAGCATAGAAAAGGCACAAGAAAGTGTGTTAATGAAGAATGGTGGAAGGAAACCAAATATGCTTTAAAAAAGTTGCACATCTATTCATAATTGTAATCTAACAAAGATAAAGGACACATTTGAACCATGTTGACAGTTCATATGACTTTTAATTGGGATGAAATAAACATCTGATGTTTTAACATAAAATTATTTGATTGTGCTGTTTTGAAAACCCAAAACTCAAACAAGTGTTTATGGGTCTCCAGACTCATAAACACTTACCAAACACGGGTTAAATAATGTGTTTATCAGACAAACACATAATTTAGAACAAAATAGTTCAAAATTAGGGGTTTTGTGTGCAAAAAAACCCATTAATTTTATCCTGGATTGTTACATATTTTTTTTCTGAAACTTTTTTTTTTTATGCCAGAATGTTCAGGGAGGTTTTGGCTTTATTGGATTTGAAAATACCATCTCTAAAACCGAAATATAGTGTTGGAATATTTATTCATTTTTATTAATTTTACTTAAAATTTTACATTTTTTGCCTTCCCTTTTATTAGCTGGCGGATGTCTTGCTGGCATGTCTCGCTGCATTGCTTAGAGGGAGGACATACACAAGAGAATTCGACACCGTTGAAGGAAGTCCTCCACCATGCTTTTGCTCTATTCCATAGACCTTTTGCCATGTTGTCTTCCTCCTAGCCTGCATTGTTCACTTCTTTCTAAACCACAGAGGAATTTCATGCCAACTTCTTCTCTTGAGAGCAGAACAGATTTAGGAAAAGGAAAAAAGGTTTTTTTTTTTTTTGGACTAAAACAAGACCCCAACTTCAGCTGGAACTTGTGTCAGAATCTATGTCAAATATTCAACATTTGGGTCTTCAGGAACTTCTTGACTGTATTTTCTCTTCCTGATCAGTGTCATGGCCAAAGATGAAGCCTAGTGTAGTATGTCATGGCCATCATTCTGCCACTGGCTGAACTGTGACCAAGGCTTCATTCAGGAGAAGAAAAAGGTTGTACAACTTGAAAAAGTTTTGATACTAGTTAAGAATGGCTCCCATGTGGCCAAAAAATTCTAATTCAATTTCAACTTCATGGTGGGCACTTCTAAGATCAAAGACAATATTTTTTATGTATGATATATGTTTTAAAGCGATGTTTATGGCACATAGGACTTTAGTTGTGATATACTGCAGAGTTAAACTAAATCTCTTTTAAAATGTGACCAAAAAATTATAATAGGATGACCGATTTCTCCATTTTACTCTACAGATTGTTAAAATGGTTACTCTGTTCCCATTTCTCAGAGGTCATTTTCATATAACCCATTCAAAACACAGAAAATTGAGATATTGCATCAGAAGCAGCAAAAACAAGAGTGTCAGACGCAGGGTCATTAGACACAACGCTGAGCACATTAAGTAGAACATCTTTTAAAACTTCTGCAGAAAAGTCCGGATTTTCCACTCTTTTGTATGTAGCAGCTAACAGAGGGATAATTTGCTCTGACTGAGCCGATTTTGCTGTGGCTGCCTTTATTGTTGAGATCATTACATTTAGAAACACTGGAGACGGTCCAGATGCAGGCTGAACCCGTTAATGATGGAGCCCTGAACAAACTCACACATTTACAATGCATGTTTTTGTCCCAATCCGCACACGGGTCATTAAGGCGGAATCGATTCCTGCTTCCACTCTCTGTGCTCGAAAGATATTTTCTCTGCTGCTCTTCGAGGCTTTAAGGAAAGGAAGGTAGGAAAAAAAATGACCTTCTGTGACATTCGGTTATTCGCTGAAGGTTGAAGAAAATCTCATCTGCATTGTTTCTTTGTAGGATATGAAGCTGCTTGTCAGTGTGGCTCAAATGTATTTACTGGGTTATTGATTTCTGGTTGGTCTGTGTATGCTCAGATAACCAGGAGAGTTCAATCTGTGGTGTTCGTACTGCTTCACATAGATTAGCAGATTAATTTTATTTACTTGATACATGTTGTTGTACATGAAATGTATTTATTTAGTCAAATCAATGGAAATTGTGAAAAAAAGAAAACTTTTTTTAAAGCTTTCAATCCATGGCTTGGCACGTTTTCACTTCGTTCAAAAGCTGCATATTGCCATATAAAATGTACCCAGTAAAATATTGTGATTATTAATAATTAAACACAACACAAAACTGTGATTATTTAAATATTTGTTTTTATTGCCATCACTAAGTGTATGATTTTATATTGTCATTATTTTCAGATAATAAGTGGTCGGCAAATACTGAAAAAATAAATAAATAAACAATCGCAATAGTTTTTTTCCCAGGATTGCGATTAATTAGTTTACTTTTTTTTTTATCCCAGCCCTAATATATATATATATATATATATATATATATATATATATATATATATATATATATATTTAATGGTAAATGGTGTATACGTCACAGTTACAGACCCATTCACACACTGGTGGTGGCTCCGCCGCGGAACACTGGTCCCAACCTTCCGCCAGAGGCAATGTATACATATATGTTTACACATATACACAAAGACACACACGTGTGTGTATATATATATATGTACACAAACACAAATGTATATATATACATATTTATTTAAATATATTTTGAATGGTAAATGGTGTATACTTCACAGTTACAGACCCATTCACACACTGGTGGTGGCTCCGCCGCGGAACACTGGTGTCAACCTTCCAACACGGGCAATGTATACATACATGCATACACATATACACAAATACACACTTGTATATATATATATACATTGATAATGAAAATAAATTCTAATTAGATCAATACAGTGTCCCCCCCATTCGCGGAGAGATCCGCGAAGATATCCGCAGATAACATAAAACATATTTCTTGGTTTTTGAGCTTTCTTTATAGCCTAAAGTCGAAAGTAAAACAAAGTCACGCCACATTTTTTTTTTGTGGTTCTCTCAATCAAATTTAAATGAACCCCTGCTTTTTTTTTTGGTTGCTGCAGATGGCCATAATGGTGGTGACACGGACTGTGATTGCTTCATCATCTCTTAAACATTCATCACAACACATTCACCTGAGGTGACTTAATTCCACCTCAGTTAATAAAACGTGCTATTGTGCTCATTCATGCACAAACAAAAAAAGAAAAAGTCTGGATGGAAATGAGGTTTCTTCTTAAGTAAATTATCTGACAAATGGGAACAACCCTGAAAGCAGTCTCACAAGCTGAAACCTACACATAAGAAAACTGGCGCAGAAAAGTAAACAATGAAGTTGTGATTGAAGTTTTTACCCTGTTAAAGGGCAGTCTTGTATGCGCTTTTAAGTGATAAGACTATAAGAATAACCAGACTCGTCAAGCTTGTCTTATTTTATTATGTTTTTTTAATTAATGTTGAAAGCAGTAAACCTTTTTTTGAAGCTTGTAAACATGAGGATGCAATTGCAAACAAAAGGCACACAAATGAACCAATTATAACCTTCTTATTCTTTTTTTATGACACAACATATTGTTTATTTTTCAAAGGTTTAAAGGAAAGAATTGTCATTTATACCGTCTTTTTTGCCAGTTTCTGTAAAATGAACAACAAGTTGATTCACTGGCTACATTTCCCATGTACAGAATTGCTTTCCTGCATTAAAATGCTGAGAGGAAGAGTCTTCTACACACACTGATGTTTGCCTTCTGCAGAGAAGATCGCAGTCGGATTCTGTGAAGCAAATTAACGGCAATTCTCTTTCAATTTGTAGTTAATTAGTTGATTTTTTTATAACCTTAATAATACATTTAATAGTTTCCTTTTGTTGACTAATTTCCCAGATGCTCATATTTCACACCTCCTTTCTGAGCCACTCTTCAGTTAAAGGTAGTCCTATTACAACAGCATTAAAGCATTTCAACATGGGATGTTAGTCAGGGAGTCACTCGGACTGGGAAAACTCAGCTGCTTCATTTCCTTTATTCATCTCGCTTTCCGTGCCCTTTCTTCATCTGTAAGCGCCTGTTCTGGCCTGACATGGTGGGTGTAACATTTAATAAACCCTGGAGACGTCCTTAATTATCTCTGCTCATTGTTTAGTGAAAAGGAGGATTCATAAGCCAGTATATAATACAGCCTTGATCTTGGTGATAAAGCGACGCAAAATTAGATTTTAAAAGGCATTGGTTTTTGTGTCACCTAACAGTGAAATATTTAAGATTTTGTTTGTTAAAAAATCAGCTATAGATATACAACATGCCAAAATTGAATTAAGATTAAAATAAACACATTTCACTAGTTTATTTTTTTTTGATAATTTTACTAATAATTATTACATGTTTTTTAACTGCTATGTTTGTCCTGCTGTTCATCAGTCTTATGGCTTCTCCCGCTACACCTGGTTTGCATCAGGAAACATCATTTTCTTTTTTTCTGAGTCACACTAATTGAGTTTTTGGCTAAAAATTGTCCTCGATCAATTTTAGGTCAGTGAATCGGATCGTTCAAAATGAACCAATACCGACTATGAATCATATCATCAATCGCAATTTATGTTATGAATTGTTGTTAAAATGAATCATTCATTAATCAATTAATCATGGATTGTCGAAGTACACTTGCTATACTTATACTCTAGTATACTTATTAAAATACACTTCAAGTATATTACTTTTTGTTAAGGACCAGATTTGGTTGCTGAAACCTTTACATACCAAAAACCCATGGTAAACTAAAATGGTGAGACTCCAGATGACTTAGTGTAAGGATTAAGCCTTTATGTTTGGTTTTTCAGTTTGGTTCTGGTCCATGTTCTGCTTGGTGTTGTGTTAGTCACACCTGGTTAAGGTTGCCAATCCTCCACAGCTGTCTAATCTTAAGGTTCTTGTTCTCAGTGTGTTTAAGTGTCACTTTTTTGGTTCTCCATGGGTTTTACCACCAAACTTGGTCTACTGCATTGTTTGTCCACCACCAGTTCATGACACTCGTGTGTATTTTATAAAATTTCCTCATCATGTTTCAGGTTAGTCATTTGTAAATTTGCTCTTTAGAGTCAAGTTTATTTTATAAATTCATTATGGTTTTTTGTTAAAGTAGAATTTGTATCATCCACAAGCCCAATAGATTCCACGCTTTAGTTATCCAAGTTTCTCCTTTATTCGTGATATTTAAATTTTCCTACCTTGTTTTTTTAATTGACATTTCTATTCTTAGAGATGACTTTGAAGCTTTGCAGTATCATTTATATATATAGCTATTCCATGGCTGTATATCTTTACTGGTGCTCTTTGTAGTTTTTTCTTTCTTTGTGGCAGTCTATGTTCAAATAACAGTGTTCCTTCATCTTCAAGCTCTACCTCCTTTTGGATGAAGTTGAATAGGTGGATTAGAAAAGCAAGGAAGTAAACTCTAAAACACACCTCGCTGCCGCATGTTCACCCCCCACTGGTTAGAATCCATTTACAGAACAAAAGCTGTACAACCCATACGCACACATTCACCTTTTCACCGCTGCAGTTGGGATCTGGGTAAATTGCTCATATACAAGGCCATTGTTCAATTGTTGTTCAGTGTCATCTTTGTTAAAGAGAATAATCACAGCTTTATTACGCAGACACACTGTAATTAGTCAGAGGGATTTGGATCTGATACCACATCTCGTGGCGTTCCAAAAGCTTTCGGTGAAATAACATTGACCCAATTAAAACGCTTTTGTGTCTGGACTTTAAGCTGAGGAAACTTGAATACCTCGAAGTAGTGAGATGACTAATTACCTGCTCATGATAGTGATTTTATGCACAAAAAAGCTTTGCATTTAGAGAACTTATGGCTCCGAGATTTCTGAACCAGTGCAGCAAATTGAAATAACATATTCACTATGAAATCTGCTCTGACCCTTTATAAGACAAGGAAGTGTGGATTATAACATTATACTGACCCAGAACTGCTCAAGAGTTTCTTTATAATGGCGTACTAAAAAATTATTTAATACAATTGTCAAGTATTTCATTAAGTAGGCTATTAATGGTTCATTAGCTCAAATTATTTATTCTTTTTGGGCTGTACGGTAGGGAGGTTAGATCTTTCACATCACAGGAAGAAAAGCAGTGGTTTGAATCACAGCTGGGAACGTTCTGTGTGGAGTTTGTATGTTCTCTTCAAGGAGGAAGAGTCCAAAAACGTGCTTCAACGTGAAGAACTGGTAAGGGTTTTGAGATAAAATCGGATCCACGATATATTGCAATATTTTGTTTGGCGATAATTGTATCGATTTAAAATGGTGACAAGATGATATTTAATCAAGTATTCATGAGCAATTCGTGGCACAACACACCGAGCCTCTTTAGGCAGCACTACACAACCACCAAAACAGCAACTGCTAGAAGCAGCTTACTATAAATATTCAGTCAGTCTTGGGGTTCTTAGAACATTATTGGTTAAGGCATATCAATTCTAAATTTTTTTGTTCTTACACTAAAAAAAATTTTGTTGTGGAAATCAAACAGTTTTGGCTGTTCTTAATTTACCAAAAGAAAAGCACCATGAATTTACTCGGGTAAAAGGAACTTTTATGTGAGATACAGTTGAGACATTCATATCATTAGATAAAATGAATTTTACCATTTTACTACAATGAAATTTGTATTAGTATTCAGGTAGACTTTTTTCCGAGTCATGCTCTGTAATGAAAGTCTGGTCTACAGCTTGGGACATGTCACGATACGTATCGTATCAACAGACTCTTGCCAATACCGCTATTAACTGGTGACTCTAATGCCCTGTTACTGGGCTGGAATGGACTGGGCTTCTGAACATTTCCATTACAAAATGGACCCGTTAGGCAGGACTGACTGGTACCATTTCTGGTCTCCCGTTGGTCGTAGGTCCCTAGAAAAATGGAATGTACCCATTAGGGTGGAGCTTCTGTTGTCACACGATGTAATTGGCGGATAGGTTTTACGACAACAGGAAGCGTCCTACCAGCCCTTTTCCCGACTCAAGATCCAAACCGAAAGTTGTTTTTTTTCCTCTTTTCGGCTGGATTCTTCTTCGACCCCCTCAATCTTCTTGCAAAGAAGAATATATTCTCTACAGATAAAATTCCCCCTTATTAGCGGGGATTGGGGAATGGAGACACTGCAAATCCAGAAATACAGAGAACCCTTGAACACGTGTTTCCGTCTCAACCGAGTGAATTACTGATCCATATTCGTCAAAACACTTCCAATCATGCTTTGTAAAACATTTTTTGTATAACATTGGAGTACTGCTCACTATAAAGAGTTTTCTTTTCTTTTTTTTTTTTTTTTTTACTCAAGACAATAGACTGTTCCGCAGCGTAGAAGCCGGCTTCATCCATAATAAACACCTGCTCCAGATTATAATTATCCTCAAAGGTTATCTTTTTAATTTTCCGTCTGTTTCTGAGTCAGCTGATGCAGCTTCTCTTACGCTGTAGTCGCACCGTTTTGATGCACAGCTATACGTCATCGGTCTACACCCCGCATGCACCTTGATGGCCCAATGCTCAATGAAAACAGTCACTTAAATTGCCCGGACTATTCTAAAGAGGGGCTGGTCTGGTCCGTACCGCTCAGTGGAAACGAGGCTTAAGTTGCTCCTATATAGGTGTCCATGTGAGGCCGTGTAACAGACTGGTGACCTGTTCAGGTTGTATCCTGCTTTTGCCTAATAGCAACTGGGTTGGCTCTAGCTACTCCAAAATGGATTTAGTGCATTCTAAAGATAAACAGATTTTTTTTAAATAAATAATTTGGTCCAGTATGGTTTCATGCTAAGGGTGGAAACCACATAATTGCACACATAGCTGGGGATGGAGGTGAAGAGGAGCTCGTAAGGAGGTTGGAACAGGTGGAGAAAAGTTTTAGGTGTGATGTGTCACAGAAGAGTGTCAGCAAGAATGAAGCGAAAGGTGTAGAAAACGGTGGTGAGAGTAGATATGTTGTTGGTTTAGAGACGGGAGGCAGAACTGGAGATAGTGAGTTGAAAAGGTTGAGGTTCTTTGGGACTGTTGGATAATAATCAGGAATGACGGTTTGGAGATGAATGCAGTGAAGCTAGACTCAGATGGTTAAGAGGAAGGAGAGGGATTATGTTGGTTAAAAAAGATGCTGAGGTTGGTGAGAAGAAGACCAAAGGGGGGGTTTGTGGATGTAGTGAAGGAGGGTGTACTGGATAGGGTTAGATAGATGATTTGCCGTGGCAACCCCTATAGGGAGCTGTCGAAAGGCAAAGAAGAAGATATAAATATTTCGCTTTTATTTCCCACTGTCTGAAGAAAAAAAAAAAAAAAGGATTTTCTAGCTTTATTTGAACTCGTTGATGTTAAAGCAAACTACAAAAAGCAGCGACTCCACAGACAGAAATGGGATGAATGGGGTTGATAGCTGCAGTGTGTCAGCTGCTGTGCAGCTGCTTCAGCTGTGGTGGCTTCACAGGTAAAAACTTGCGAAAGCTGTCTTGAGTGTGTTTCCATCTTGTTCTGAAAGCTCAAAGACACGATGCCTCGGGATGCCTCAGTCTGACATGAACAGACACACGCCTTTAGGTTTCATCCTTCCTTTCAAACATGGGGTCCTAGGCAGAGCTTTCTTCAGATTTCACGTTTTTCACACCATAAGTTGCCGTTTGAGGCTTAGGTCGATGCAACATTTCTATTTCTTTTGTTGTGGTTTTAGGTTTGTTTCTTTTTTACAAATTAAAATAAATATCAGACACCAGTACAGAGGCATTGGTATGATACCAGCTGGTGTTTTGCACCCTCTAAATTTATGCTGAAATCCATATGTCTACATGCAGGTCTGCGTGTGTTTGTATGCCCATGTGCTGTTCTGCCCTTATTCAAACATCGATGGACAAATAGCAGAGGGGAAGAGTCGGGGAGAAACCTTTTTGCCTGGCTTTGATCAAGCTTTAAATATCTGAAAGTCCATAAAGGGTGTTATCATCTGAGCACAGATACCTCTAATGTATCATCCATGTCCCTTTTTTGAGCTATGTGAAAGAAAAGGAATAATGATGATTTGTAAGCCCTGTGATACCGCATGGATGGTTGAACATCTTTTCCGAAGTCAGAGGTCTTTCGTTTGACTACGGAAGCGTGAAAAATTATTGGCAACTAACAGCTGTTGGCACGCTGTGGTGGCATTAATAAGCTGGCAGCATATGAGGTGAGATAGCTCAAATATAATGAGCTGTGTGAAAGGTAAACTATTCACTATATGTCCAATCACATATCCAGTTATGGTCCATCATGGCCACAAGGAAAATTGTTTTTTTGAGTGAACTAAAGGCAGTAAGTGGATCTTAAACTGAACTTTTCTTCAAGATTAATTCATATTTTATTGTTTGCTTTAAGAGCTGACCTATGACTGTTTTAATTTATGCACTAGAATGTTTTGCAGAGATAAGCAAACCTGGCATGACTTTCAGTTTGTGTCCTTTGAATTTAAAGCAATTTCCTAATAAGGTTTGATCCAACTCTGATGACAAAACAATGATTGAAAAGAATAAGATGTTATTAAAATGTCATCACGCTCTACAAATTTGAGTTGTTTTCTACGAATTTGGAATACAAATTTATAGTGGATGTCTATGTGAGAATGATCATTAATGGTATAGATTTTGTAAAATAAAAAAAATCAAGCAGTATGTCTCCAAATGAGACACAATTTCCCAGAACTGCTTATTCCTCATCGTCTTTTTGTCCCCTTTAGGCTCCACTCTGTGCTGACAGCGTCCTGCTGATTCATGCCTGTGCAGACGCTGGCAATAGGGTGGTAGCTGTAGAGCGTCACAGTGCTTCCCCTGACCTCCAGAGTTATCCTTAGTGAACAATAATCCCAAAAGACTGCAATGAACAAGCTGCTCTTCATTAAAACTGCTGAGATTCCGTGACATTTTGGGAATAATTCCCGCTCTTTTGTTTGCCGCTCTTTGCAGAATCAGAGCGGAGCCACAATGAGAGCCGTGCAGGGCGTGAATGCCATCGCTGGAATGAAAGAGGCAGAAATTTGGGTTCAAAGTCAGCAGTTAAACCGCAGGCTCATTGAGTTTGATTCAGTAACTTTGCTCATACCCAGAAGGGTAATTAAAAATCAGATCTGGGAAGCAGACTCAAATTCTGTGAAAGTAATGCACACAAGCTGTCCTGTTGTAACAGTTTAGTCTTTGTGAGTTCCTGTTTGCACATTGTCTAACAAGGAAATCTCTCTTAGAAAAAACAATGTTGCTCTAGGTTTGCATATCTTCAATATATCGTCTCCTTTATTAAAAAAAAAACAATATGTTGGCAAACTTTTGATATATCTACAAATAGATCAAAGTTAAAATTTTAATTTTTTTTAAACGATATATTACTTTTTAATGATACATTTTTATTAAATATTCCTTTCAATGTATTTATTTTTGTATTTAGATTTTTTTTTCACAAGAATTCTGGCAATATATGTCTTTTATTTTGTTGAGTTACGTCTGGTTCACGCCGGACGCGGAAGCCCTTTCCGCACATGGGCTTCTGCTCAGCTCTGGTTATTTAGAGTTTTTTTTTGCCAGTGTCTCATGATTGTGTTTTTATTTTAATCTCCAAATTCTGTTTAGATACAACAATATGATCGGATTTGTCACTAGCTGTATTTTATATTTTGAAAATTGAACAGATTTTCCCCTGTGTCTTGGAGTAACTTCCTGCCAGAATTATTGTGGATCACTTGCAGCTTACACAAAAAAAAAGATCAGACGGCCGTGGAGGACTGCAGCGCTTTGGGTTAGGTTTGAACTATTTTTTGGAGCTGCAAATTTTAAATGAGTAAAAGTTGAATGAGGTGTAAATTTTGATTGTGTAATAGATTTAATCATCAAAATTCTGGGTGTAGGAACTTTCTTTTTTTTTATTGCTCTTTAAAATGTGAGTTCAATGTTCTTACATAATGTAATTTTGGGATAGCATAAAACGGCTTTAATGTTTTTTTCTTCCTCTTCTTTTTATGAATTGTGTTGTTGTATGAGGTGTTTTTTATGAAGGACTCCAGGAGGAGTAGCTGTCTGATAAGCACAGCTAATGGGGATCCTATAAACAATAAACAAATAAACGACACCATAGCTTAACTAGAGGGCCGAATTCCATTTCTGCGTCCGGTGTGAACCACACCTTATTTCCACTCTGACGCTGCATTCACACTAGCTGTGTGAGGTGCATTAAAGGCATTCATGACTGCACATTCAGCAGGTGATGTTCACACCGGACATGCAGGTGGCAGCAGGGCGGGAGATTCTTCTTCTTTTGGGTTTTTACTGTTTATTATTGCTTGTTTGCCTCCTATACCTGGAACAGGCTTTGAACACCATGTCAAAGGCTGCAAATTCCCAAAAGTCTTTTTTTTCTTTTTTTAAGTGCCCCTTACTTACAAGTCACTATTAAATCAGAGTCCCTGATTGGTCACAGTCCCATGTTGCTGTGATTTAGTGTGAAAAAGCTCAAGTTCAATGACTTGTACGTGGAGTCCGCGATTAGACTTAAAAACTTCCGGATGTGGAAGCCCAAA
This sequence comes from Oryzias melastigma, assembly GCF_002922805.2. NCBI lineage: Eukaryota > Metazoa > Chordata > Actinopteri > Beloniformes > Adrianichthyidae > Oryzias > Oryzias melastigma. The sequence goes on from NC_050526.1 coordinate 4,250,284, forward strand.
ATTGAGGTCTATGCACATTTGTAGAGACTTTTAACTGAAAGTAGTTGCTTGAACGCGAGTCGATACACCTGTGTGAGCACCTTGAGGCTGCTAGAAGTGTTTCAAGGACTGGAGACACTCACCATAAACAGACTAAGACAGTAAGGGGGCAGTAGACGCCAAAAGAGGGAAAAATGTGCCCAAGAAAACAAGATTATCTCTATACATGCATAGATTCCTGAACATTATTAGCATATCATTGCACACTAATTGTGATTAATCATTTCTACATGGGCGTGTTACCTAATTTCCTTCAGGGTAGACATCCAAAAGGAAGGTCGCTGTCATGTTGTGGAGAAGAGCTAGAAGGAGGCTGTGACTGAGCATGGAGGAGCCGGCAAAGAGCACTTACTTTCCAGTTTTAAAAAACGACGTGACAAAACTTGCTGATAGGAGCACAAAGATTGTGGATGAAACAGAGAAAGCATCGTATAACTCTTCCAAAGGAAGGAAGGAAGAAACCTGGAGGAAATTTGGCTTTCTACCAGGGTTCACACCTGATTTAGAGGGCTCCGTCTGGACGGCTTCTCTGTTGCATTGACTCAAAAAAATCAAAGTTTGTCGAGCATTCGTAATGTTTTCATTTCCTCCATCATGTCTGCATCGGACGTGCGTTCCTCCGTAATGCGAGTTTTATGCCGGAGTTCTATTTCTTGTACATCTGCATGCAGAGAAAGTGGAGGGAACAGGTCCAGGTTTTAAAATACATACCTCTGATGTACTTAAAAAAAATTCTTCTTTTTTAGAACCAGGATGACTTTTTTGAGTATTTTAGTTTACTGGGGAATTTTAGGCCATTAAGGAGTTCAGCAAGTAATTGAGCAACAAGCTAGCTTTTTTTTTTTTGGCTAATTTGGCCTCTATTTAAATGATTTAAGCTAATTTTGAGTTAAGCTAATATTTTAGCAATATGCTAACATTTTTGGCTAATTTGATTAATTAACTGAGGAATTTCATGCTAATTTGGAGTTCAGCTAGTAATTAGACAACAAGCTAGCTTTTTCGCTAATTTGGCCTCTATGTTTTTTTAAATTACATTTTGAGAAATACTAGTTTCTTTTTATATTTTTCTTTTTTTTTCATGTTAAAAAGTAGACATAATTCATATTTATTTAAAACAATTTTGGCCATGAATGCAAATCCAAATGTCCTAAATGTTAAGGTAAGACTATACGACTCCTTCTAGGTTTGGATCAGTAGAAAACAAGCCCCCTTTACTGTTAAAGGTTGCCGACCTCTGTGCTAGAGCTATCATAATCCGACAGGGGCGGGGCTACTCAGTTCAGCTCCAAAACCACGCCCCCTCAGAGGAGATTTTGGAAACAGAGGCTTCAGATCAGTACTAAAAATGGCTTTTTAAAGACATTTGGGTTGAGATTTTAGTTAAAAACACTAGTGGGAACATTTTTTTTATTTAAAAAATGGTCATGGGGGACTTATTCCTTTTATTCTTTCTGTTTTACTATTGCACAATGCTCTGTTTGTTTTCCTTGTGTGGGCCTCATTGACTGGTGGTGGAATGTGCTTTTTAAATCAATAAATGAAATGAAATAAATGAAAAAGACTTTAATAATGACACCCATACTCAACAGTGTTAAATTTAAAGCAGTCTAGCTTAAATTTCCGCCATAATATAAACACCGTCTGTGCAGATTCTCATTTATCCAGGTTAATTTTGTCAAAATACTGGACTGGGTTTATCTTTTATTATTGAAGACGTTTCAACTCTTTTTCAAGAGGCTTTCTCATTTCTGGTGATCATTTACGTCTTTATTTCCACTGTATTCTACTGTATTTCAGATTTAAGAAAGCCTCTTGGAGAAAAGAGGGAAATGTCTTCAGTAATAAAAGATGAGACGAGTTCAGATGACTGTTTTTTTCCTCCCCCAATGCTTTTGTGAACAGTTTTTTTAAAAACTCTTTTTGCATTTAATAAAAAACTACATTTCCATTGGATGTTGTGCAGTTCAAATAGTTTTGACTATTTTTTATTAAAAACACCCTTAGATAAGAACAAAATCAAAAATATAAATCTCTTACTTAGCACAAGCGTTGACACTTAATTCATCATAACTCAATAGAAGAAAGATTCATATTAAATGTTTTAAATCTACAATAATAAAAGTTAGATGTGGGAAAATGATGCAACATTTACCAAAAAAGTGATGGCAACAGTCTGGTGACTCTTCACATATGAGCAGAAAGTGCTCTCCGCTCAGTCAGCCTGGTAACACAATAAATTGCTGCCATGTTACGGCTCTGCAAGCCAGACACAAATCACGTTATTGTCAGGAGACCAACAGAGAAGATTCATATCGAGATGCTTCTATCAGCGCGGTTTTCCAAAAGCTCGAGGTCTTTCCTGCCAACGGGATTCAAATGTTGGAACTCAGAGCTGTTTATGGATCTGTAACTTTCTCCTGGCGTCTCACTTTTGTGATGTTCTAGTTTAGATGTAAATTAACAACAAAACGAGAACTTCGAGATTATTTGATTAACTTTCAAACACAACTCTGTTTGAGTGAAATAAAAGGTTAGAAGAGTGAAAGTAAATAGCGATGGATGAACAGGACTAGCCAATTCTATTTTAAAATATTTTAAAAACTATTTTTGTGACTAAAATTGTCCCGAGTCACTTATTAAGTTAATTGAATTTTTTGGAATAGCACTTCTGGGTCAGAAAAGTTGAGATTTGAAGCAT
>NC_050526.1:4253061-4266828 GCF_002922805.2 Oryzias melastigma
TTGATGCTCTTGGGACAAAACCAATCCAAGAATCAAACACATTCATGCACAATAGCTGGCTTCCTTCAAGATAATTCAATTGAAAAGTGCAAATAAGTGAAATTTAAAATCAGGTATTGAATTTTTTTGCTCCCTACTCATTAGAAATTATTGCAAATAGACGGATACTCAGTCTGTTAATGTGGGCAAATAAAATTACACGAAATATATCAATTCTTTCGATGCGTTCTCTCCTTTGGTTGGGAGCGAGTTTTATTAAAACTAGATGTAATCAATGAAAAATGACTTAAAAGTAAAATTGAACTATAGTGATCAAATTACCTTGCAAGAAAAAGGCTTTTTGCCGAAGGCAATTCCAACCTTTTTTTACTTTGAAAATTTGTTCTGAGTCATTATGTGGTATAATAAATCAGTGACCAGCCTGCACATCTTTACTTTGTGGCCATAAAGTCTTCAATCACCTGCAACCTGCTGAGGGATAAAGTCATTAATGTTTTTAGGAGGTTAAGTCTGATTAACTCCTTTTGTAATGCAGAAACTGGGTTGGGAGCTCCGAATTTGTTGTACTTTAATCAACGAAAAGTCAAAAACACAAAGTGACGCTGATGCAGGCAAGACATGACACAAAAGCGATGCGTGGCGCAACGGGCGAGCACCATGCATCATTTAATAAGAAAACTCAGCTATTTAAATGCACTTTGACCAATTCAAATGTCTGGCCTCCTGAGAACGACACAGTGATGGGGCAGAAGACAGAAGCTGGGCCGTCAGATTCACTGTTTGTTGTTTGAACTCTTCACTTCTAAGGAAGCGTTACTGTTAGAAAAATGTTCCTAAAGCTTAAAGGTAATATAGACAGGGGCGGAGCTACAGAGGGATAAGGGGAGGCATCTGCCCCTAACAAAAAAATTTTAAAGGAATATTTGTGTAATTATTTGTGCTTTCAATCAATTAAAAACATTTATCAGATTAATCACACTTTTGGGTAGTGATTAATCACAATTACATTTTATAGGACAAAAAGCAACTTTTGATCAAAAACAGGCCAGAGAGAAAATGTTTCCTTCATTAATATTTTTAAATGTATAGTTTTAACTTGAACATCCCAGAAGTGTAATTTGTGTGAACTAAACACATCAATATTAAAGACTTTTATAACTGCAGTGTTCCTTCACCTTGAATAAACTCACCATGGTCCGGGTGAATACTCAGTTCTGATTGGCTGTTGGGTGTTGATGCGCACCTAAAAAGAGAAGTTTCGGTCAAGTAGCCTAAATGTTCTATATTACTGCACTGGTTGTGTTTTTCAAACGAACCTTTACATCATCTTCTGGGAAAAAAAAGCAAAAACAAGCGGTAAGCAGGGAACTTCTTCTCTACACTGATGCTTTATGTAAACTAACATAATGATCAGCAGATATATCGGTGATCAGGTCGGTGCGGGCTCAGCAACGTTTGTGTTGTTACCTTGACAACGGGCAGCATTATCAAATAGTTGGGTTTTCGTGAAAAAGCTATTTAAACCCCAAAAAAGCAAGAATAATGTACTAAAAATCGGTTGAATATTTTTTTTGCTTGTAAGTGACCACTGTATAAGTGGGATAATGCGCGACAAAGTGTGCATTATCAGAAATTAATGCATTCTGTGGAAGCCTGAACGCTCTGACATAAGGTAAAGTGTAATTAATTTGCGTCAAATATTAACGCGTTTATTTATTTATTTTTATTCATCATATGCACACATTAACGTTGATAGCTCTCATAAATATTGATATAGATTAAGAAAAACTTAATACAAGCTTTTTTAAGCATTGCAAAAATAAGGAATATTGTATAAAAAGATTTTTTTTAAAAAAGAAAGAAAAAAGTTCTGAAAGTCAGTTGAACATTTATTTCTTTTGTAAGTGACCATGGTATAAGTGGCATAATGCGGGACAAAGTGTGCATTATTAGAAATTAACGCAAGCTGTGGAAGCCTGAACGGCCTGATATAAAAGCAAAGTGTAATTAATTTACGTTAAATATTAATGCGTTGTTTATTTATATGTTTTTTTAACAATGATATGCACACATTAATGTTGACAACCCTCATAATTATTGATATAGATTAAGAAAAACTTAATGCAAGCTTTTTTAAGCATTTCAGAAATAAGAAACGAAAAACACTCATTTTCTTCACCGCTGTATTGTGTATGCTGGCCTATATGGGCTTCAAGAACTTCTACGTTTGTTACTGCTTTACATTAGTAACAGCCCCTAAGCTAAAGTAACTGCTGCTTTAACATTAACAACAACAATAAAACAGTTTGAAATACATATTTTTTGATCCTTTAATTTGCAATAGCCTGTTTCTCATTTGCCACCCTTGCAAAGTCTTCCACCCCCCGCATAAAATGTTCTAGCTCCACTACTGAAAGTAAATGTAAAAAAGAAACAGTGGATTTGTATGTAAATGTGCAAAAATGTGAGACTGCACTGTGTGAAGGAACAGGTAACCGCTTTTTGCTAAGGTCCTTGAGTTCCCATTAACATTACAGGGTGTTTTTAAACCACCATTAAGCTGCAGTATTGGTTTGAGGTATAATTAGACTGGGGTATTTCCAGGTAACTCAAGTGTTTTCTAAGGAAATGCAGAAAAACAGCTCATTGCATATATATTGAAAGTTATCTTAAAGTACGATGGAAACATTTGATTTTTCTCTCTATGAAAAATCTGTCTCAGATTCATATAAATTGCTTTTTTTTTACATTTTAGAACAAGGAGTCCTTACAAAAAGACAGACTATGTTTTCCATATTATATCAATAAAAATTTTCAGAAAAGGTTGCATAACTTAAAATCCCTGATGCATATTTTTATGTATATTATGCTCTCTTGACTGTTTTTGTTTTAACTCAAACACTGTGACACATTAGAAAATGCGATGACACAAATAAAATCATTTTGCCTTTTTCTCATTAGATCAAAGATATTCAATTGGTGCAATATTTAAAAATCATTATCATTACATTAAATGCTTTTTAATTTGTCTTAAGGCTTCTCCTTATAAAACGTGAGTTTTTTAACCTTGCTGACATGTCCTTGTGAGTCTGTCCCGAAGATAATTTTATGTCCCACTTTAGCAGAATCAGCCATCAGGGCTGTGTCGGCGTGTTTCTGCTTTAAATCTGCACTGAACCCTGGTGAGGTCAGACCACACTTATGTTTGATGTAAGACATCGTGCTGTGTGACTTTACAGCTAATTTGCATGCACGGTGAGGAGCCGATGAAAGGAGAACAAGGGAGGTGGAAGAGAAAAAAAAGGAAATGACTACAGAGGGAAAGCTACCTTCAACAGGAAAGAAAGACTTTTTGAATAACATTGACAGAGATAGAAAGTAAAAAAAAACAATCCTGGTGAATTTCCTTCTTATTAGGTGCAGTCATTGCTTTGCAGTTCCAAAGACTGTGAATTTATTCTACTGAGGGTGGGTGTATCAAGCTAGGTATTGATAGTATCGATACCAAGGTGAAATATCGATACTAGTGTGATGTGATCGATACTTTTGTTGCAGTTTTTCTTTAATACGTACAGTAGAGTACTTGAATTTCCTTACGGCGTTCATGTAAGCATTGTGTGTAGCTGTCTGCAGTGTTGCCAGATTGGGCAAAAAAATGCTTAATTTCAGCAAAAAACCCGCCGTAGTTGAACAGACAATTGCCCAATCTGTGCTCGTCTATTTAAATAGCACAGTTTAGATTTACCGAAAGTCTGTCTTGTGTTTTACTATACACGTAATTAACAAAAAATTGTGTATTTTCCAAATTATTTAAATTTAAACACGTTTTTTTTTTTTCCAAAAATTGTTTAACCGCAATTCATTGTGGTCTATATTCGCTAATATAGTGAGCATCGATGCACGCTAGTTTTTCTCAGACTTCTGGGAAATTTATAGTGCACTCGGTTTTGTAATTGTAGATTCAAACAGAACTACAAAATGGCGAACGCGCTATATAGTGAGTCGGAATGGAATTCGGACGTGACCTTGGTGTCATATATTACCAGCCGAGCGCAAACCGCGATTATTAATTCCTTTTTCATGATCAATTTTCACCTTGTTGGTGCTTCCGTGTTTCGAAAATGATGATACTCAGGCATCTCTATCAAATCTAATTCCCTGATTGGTCAAAGTTCAATTGGTTTAACTTTTAACACATGTTTATTAATGGTCGCTCGTTTTGTTCATAAAACCCAAAAAGGCGGAAGCCAAAAACTGTGCAAATTCATGCGTTTACATAGACTTAGCTCTTTTTAATCGATTGCTTTAATGTGCGTTACCATGGTCGAACATAGCGTCAAATGTGTACGTTTCTCTTACCAAGCGTGGTCCTAGACCACCAGTACATGTCAAATGGGACATGAATTGGTTTTTTTTTAATAGTTATTTGAAGTAGTTTTACTGTATAGTTTTAAATTTAGTGAAATGATACTTTTGATACTTGCTTTACATTAATGACTCTTCCAATGGAAAATAACCTGCATACCTATATATTAGATCTGCATATGCAATGACAAAGTCTGAAACAGTGCTATATCTACTTGCATAATCATGTGATTTATTGTTACTTGAGGATTATTAAGAACCTGAATCTATATTGGAAAGATATAAATATCTGATCTTAAGTTCTGAACCGGATAATGATAATAAAGGAAAGGGTATATTCGAGCCGGGGTGGTGTTATATAAGTTCGCTTCCTCCCACTCCCTTTCAGACAATCTCTTAATATCTAGTTATCCTGTATTTCATAAGTCTTTATTGGTGTAAACTTCTGATGATTGACTACACGTGAATTATTTCTTTGTTTCTTCTTGATTGCTTGAAATAAACCATTTCTAATCTAAAAATTGTGATGCAGCGTTAAATCAAGATGGACATCTCTGTATAATTTGAAGCAGGGTTGTCTAAGTTTCCAGAAACAAGCACCACAGCTTCTTCACTGTAGATTTCTAAGCAAACAGAAAAAAAAAAATCAATGTAAGATTAGTAAATTTGCTGACAATTCTTGTGCTGACATGGAAAACAAGACTTTTAATTGCAAGAGTGTCAGTCGTTTTTGACAATAAAGGGTAGTTTGATTGATGCATCAGAATAGTAGGGAAAATAGTTGAAAGTAGAAGTAATAGTAAAAAAATATCTATTTTAGGAGGATTATTAGAAATGTATAAGCGATGTGAATCGTAAAGTTTGGCTAATGTTGCCTGTCATTGAGAGATTTTTTTTTTTCCACCAAGGTGTTCACATTAATTATAATCAAGGTTTTGGGCTATCATACACCATTATGGCCCACATCAGTCCAGACGGTATGATTAATGACTGTTCAAATATGGACAAGGGAGCAATGACATTGATAGATGTCACTTTGCTGGTGAGGCTTTTAACTCAAAATGGATTTAGTACAATGCATGACTAACAGTGTTTTCTCTTCTTTTTCTCCCACTCCCTCTCACCATCCTCCGCTCAAATGATGCTGCTGTTCCTCTACATCAGGTAAGGCAAATTTCAAATTAAGAGCATGACGTAAAAGCCTGATCAAATCAGATTTAAGGCAGAATTTTTGTTGTAAAACTTAAAACATACTGATTAGCATCACTTTAGTCCATCTTTCACAATCCAGATCCTCAACACCAAGCATCCACCCAGCAATACCCATACATGATAACGCCTTCTGAATGCCTAAAAAGCATTGATGGTCATGAGGGAATTGGATAACAGATGCTTCCATAGGTTTTAAAAGTTTGCAAACAAACCAGCTTTAGAGTATTTTGGCTGAATACCTTTGTGCTTTCCCCATGCGGCAAAACTAGCATCTGCCTGGTTGCTTTGGAGTTTGATTGGATGTCATACGGTTCAGTGAAAAAATGAGAGCAAAGAGTAGATGTCCTAAATGGAGGACGTTATGTATGAATTGTTTGCAATAGTTCTTCCAGAAGTTTTTTTTTTTCACTTCAGTACACAGCAGGATCCCTTTCCAGAGGGGACTGATTTTGAGCTCATATTAATAGAAAAAAATGTGTCCATATTCCTCCTCACCAAGGATTAGAGGCTAATTGAGACTGTAAAGCTGCAGGGACTCCTAAGTCCTGCCTGGGCTAACCAGCAAATGAGGTGAGTGACAGAGACGGGCAGTGGGACTGAATAATATGAGGAAAAGAAGAATCTCCGAGGGATTAGATAAAGCAGTATTTACTTGAAAATAATGGTGAGGGGTCAGACAGGGATGGGACTGTAAAAACGGAGCACTTTATGGATACAAGATATTGAGTAAGATGTTAGAAGTCTGGAAATGGAAAGATTGTGGACCTTGGTTTGTTTTTTTAATCATGTATTGCCCAGAAACATACATGAAATGCACTCAAATATAGATATGATTTGAACATTTTCAAAATTAAATTCTTAAAAATAGCTGGCGTAATGCTCCATTTGAAGCAATTTGGGCATTAGAGAATAAAATTAGAATTTTGTCACTTTTTTATACATCATAGAATTATGGAATTTGCTTTTTTAAAGTCTTTAAAATTTTAGCTTATTGATTTTTAAAAAGAAATAAAGACTACATTGCTATAGAATTGCAAAAGTAGCCTTGAAATGAATCTAATATATTTATTTATTTGAATAAAAATATATTTTTAATACCAAAATGTCTTCTTGAGACGTGATACAGCAACACAAACAGATACTAAAATGAAAATAACATAAAAGTCAACAAAAGAGCGCTTAGAAATGAATTACCATATTTTATAACTATAAAGCCATGTTTCCACTGAGCAGTCCGGTACGATCCGGTTTGATCCAGTATTTTGGGCGTTTCCATTGTTACATAGACCTATTAAACAGTACCAAACCGTACTTCTTGAGGGCCCCCATCAGTTGTATCTCCATAAAAAAATAAAACTGAGCGGCTTTTGCCACCCGATGATTGGCAGAAAGTGATGACCACATTAGCAAGCACCACTATAGCGCTAAGCTAGCAATTCTTTTATTCTGTTATTCTTCTTAGCCACCTGCAATTTTCTTTCAAACTAAATCCAATTCATGTTATTCACAATGTACAAAAAGTAAAGAAAGAAAAAGACGAGCTGCTGGATGACCTCCATTGTTGTTACTCTTTTAGTTTTCGCACAACTGTGACGAAATGACACGCTAGCAGTCTACACCACCTTGAAAACAAACCGCTCAGTGGAAGTGAGGCTTAACTGAGTGGAAACGCCCGGCAGACTTAACTGGTCCGTCCCGTACCACTCCTTGCCTAAAAAAATAAAAAAAAATAATAAAATTGCATATGTATGTCACATTAAAGTTTGGGTCACCCTTTTAGAAGAAATGTTTTGTTTTTTTTACAAAATGCATGAACTGACCTTTTATTTTGAAAGGTAAATCAGAATAATGGAATAGATAACAAAAATAGACTGATATATGCAAGATTCACTACTGCACGACACTGATGCTAATTTAGCTTCATTAAAAATAGTAAAAACACAGGATATTAGCGGAAAATATGTAAAATTCTTACGAGTGTATAGCATAATAATCAGTCAACTAAATTCTTTATATCACTTAAAATCAATAAATAATTTGAATGTGTCCTCCTCTGTGTCACTTAGGAACAATTTCACTCAGCCTGGCATAAGACTGAGCGGCACTTCTTCTTCTGCATTGCTGTCAAATACTGATACATAAACAGATGAACCACAGCGCCCTCTAGCAGTTGTTGCAATTTTTTAAAAAGTCATCTATAAGTTGCACTCCCGCAGAAAACCACGACTTATACTGCAAAAAAAGGGTAGATTAATCTAATTACATTAATAATTAGAATAATTTGAAAATAATTACAAACAAATAACAAGTGTTATAGTTAAACAAATGAACTCTGATTTTATTTATGACAACAAAAAAATAATGTTCTGAAATGTTAAAAAAGGAAGAATTTGTAAAAAGTTGATTTAAAAAACTAAAACAAAATAACTATTTGTTTTTGCTTCAGATTTAATATTTTATTTCAGTAATTTCATTTGTCGATATTTGGATAGAGGAAATGGTGTTCAGTTCTCTTGGTGACTAAATTGGTTTATTTGCATGACCATACTCCCTTTGTTAATGCTAGAAACCATCTGGACATAAATGACTTCTTTTCGTCTTTTGACGTCTTTTTTTTCCATTCAGGTGAATATTCTTTCAAAGTTTATTCACATTTTCAACTGGGAAGTTAGATACTTTCTGCTTTCGAGATTTTCAGCTCCTCCACGTTGGTAGACAACAGAGGGAAACAATCACAGAGTTGTTGTTGAAAGTTTGAACACCTGCTGGTTCTCTCAATCACCTGATGCTAAACCTGAATGCTCTGCAGGTAGCGAACTTTGTGCTTATGTTGTTTATTCTGTGAAACTACCTACACGGTGTGCGAGACATGCTACATTTACAGAAGCAGCCTTTAAAAGACTAAATGACATTGAGAGGAAGTGAAGACGCAACCTATGGAAATGCATCTTATACATAGAAAAATACAGATGACTTTTATCAAGTAAACGTGACACCTAAGGTTTTTTATTCTATTCTCTCACTTCAAAATTACTATACTCAAACCTGTCTATTTTACAAACAAAAATATAGTGGCTTTTTTTTTTTGGTTGGTTTTGGGGAAACTTGTGGCTTTTTACTCCTTCATCTCTGTTTATTTGACCAATAAAAAAAGAAAAAAAAAACAGTTTTCCACTGAATTCCAGGAAAGATGCCAACAGCTCAGCTTCTCAGTAAGCACTTTACTCACTGAGATGCTTCAAAAAACTAGAAAAAAGAATAATAGAAAAATTGACTAGTGAAATCTAAAAGGCACAACAGGAAGAGAAAGTAATAGTTTTTGACCCATTTGTCAAAGGAAGTCAACAGTTACAATATATTGTATTAGTATATTGTGTACGAACGCAAAAGTATCAATCATAGCCCTCTGTTTTCTTAAAAAAAAGATGGTTACTGCTTGGATATATTTTGAAAAATTAAATCTAAAAAAGTATTTTTGAGAAATTTCTTTATTCATTCCATTAGGACAGATTAAACCATAATAGTATTTAGTAAAAATTAAAAAAAATAATTTTTTACCACATGATCAATGTATCAAACCTTTCAAAATAAGAAGTAAGTTTAGCTCTGAAGCGAATCCTAAGAGTATTTTAGGCTTAACTGAAACTGCATCTCTTAAACAGAACAACAATTTTACCATATTATTGACAAAAAGATTTAAAATAAAATGAAATACTTTGCTGTGGCCAAGACTTAACTTGATAGAAATGATGCAGAAACCTGGAAATCAGCTCTATCTGGAAAAAAAAAAATCTGCAAATTTCGGGGAAACTGGGCAACATCCTCAGAAATACCAGGCTAAATAAAATATACATAAAAAGAGAAACTCATGATGTAGTTTTCAACAATTAACAATTCATTTAAACAACTATTTTTGCAAAAACGTTATATTTTTACCCTCTAATGCACATGTGTCAAAGTCAAGGGCCGGGGGCCGGCTCCGGCCCTCCTGGTTTTTCTATTTCATTTTATTTTACTTTTATTAATGGCCTGATGTTATCTTGCGCTTATTTCTAGCTTGTATAATTTTGACGAAATACATTTTTATGGAGAGTAAGATACTGAATGTTATTTAAGGTTCCAGTTGATTTATTCTGGAATAATATTTCTGCCTTTTTATTATTCATATTTTTGTTAAAAAGTTACGGTTTTAAAGTTTTCAAAAATTGTCATTATGCTGGCTTTTTGGGCTATTTTGGCATTTACTAAGATTTTTTTAGGCTATTTTAGAGTTTATCTAATAGTTTAGCAACAAACTAGATGTTTTGGCTAATATACTCTTTTTTAAACGTTTTTTAAGCTATTTTAGAGTTTAGCTAATATTTCAGCTACAAGCTGAGTTTGGCTCCAAGTTTCACGATAGTGAGCTAAAACACGTCAAGCAAGAAGATTAAGAATAGAGAGGTTAAAATCACTCAAAGCAAATATTTGAGAAATATCTGTATAACCTTAACACTTAGTCACTTCTTTCTCCATATCATGTTCCAAGGATCGCTTCAGTGAAGAAAAAACTCTGTAAATAAAGTATGTTTTTTTTTTTGCTGTTTTTGTTTCTGCTATAAATGTACCTTCCTGAGAAAAAAAAAAAAAAAAAAAAAAAAAAAAAAAAATATTTAAAAATGATCCTCACGGGAAAAGTAAAAATGCTCAGATTTGTGACTGCCTGTGAAAAGGCAACAAATCTGTCTTAGGTTACATTTATCTTCCTGGCATTTAAATTGGTTGAGTTTATCCAAGGGGTTTTATGGTAATAAAGTTATGATTAACAGAAGTCTAAACTTTCCTTAATCTGATATGTTTTTTTCAATACATATATTATGGATACTGTAAAAAAATGAATTCTAAAAGATAAAAACTTGTGAAAAAGTGGAGTCTAGCACTGATTTATTTTGAAAAAGTAAAAAAAAAATCTCTTTATGTTTCACATCATTATTTTACTAATTTTCTGCAATAATAGCACTTTTTATCATCAGTTTTTTTATTTTTTGTACCACTTATTTCCGAATTTTGGGGGCTATATTTGTCCTCATTGAAAAAAACAGCAGAACCCAACAGTCTGAACTTATATTTATTACGGCGGTCATGCTGATGCTCCCGTCCTGTTAGCTTAAATGAGCCTTTTGAAAAGGTTCTGCTTCCAACTTCAAGCTTTGATGGTGTAATGAAGCCCTTATCAGTGTCTGTGTTGACTCCACTGACCAGGGTGATGGGTTTGTCGAGCGGGAAGATGTCTTCTTTTTTTACGTACATCTTTCACAGCCAAACCCTTTGGCTGAACGCCGTCACAGAAAAGACATTTGCTATTGTGTCCCAGCACTCTAAAACAGTGGAATTTATTCTGTGATTTTTTTAGTTCTCTTTGGCTTTAAAACACTTAGAACTGGCAATCAATGTTTTTTTTTTTATTGTATTTTTCAAAAAGATACTTCAAATCATTCTAATTTGCTACTTCTGCTTTTATTTAGCCTTTTTCTGAACTTTATACAACGGATGTGCCATTATTACACTAGTCAGTTTGATAAATTAAATTGTAAACTTAAGGGAAAAAAGTTTTTTGTTTGTTTACTGTTCCATTTTGGACTAAATATTAAGTTATTTTCTTATAAATTATTGTTCTACTTTGATTCACTGTAATCACACAATTATTCTTGTTTGATTTGATTTGCACATAAAAATAACACTTGACATGATTAATACAAATTCAAAAAATAAAGTTTTTCTACATGGTCACACATCAATAGATTTTTTTAAAAAAGGAGGAAAAATAAAAACAACAGAAGAAGCTCTAAAACACAAAAGTCAACTATGTAATCGTCAAGGTTGCATTCTTATCATAGTCTTCTAAGCAATTATTTTTGTCTTATATTATTAATACTATATATTAATAAAAACATTGATCCATAGAATACTGAAAGAGATACATAAAAAAACAAATCTGTCCCTCATACCTGGAAATCAACATTTTTTTCTACTTTTTTTTACTAAATATTGTTCAGTTTGTCAAATAATTAAATTCATTTTAACAATTTTGTGATTTGCTGCCCCCCCAAAAAAAAATAAAAAATAAAGCTGTGCTGTACAAATAAAAGGAAGTTGATATTCTTGTTCTGTCCTTTCAAAACCAAAATTCCCCAAGACTTTTATTTATTTATTTTTAATGTTTTTAATTGAAAATCACAAACAAGTGCTTTGGGTTTTAAAACTGGAATGGGAAAATCCATTACTTCAAAATCCATGACAAGAACCATGAGTGACAAAGGAAAAAATTGTGATGACAAACATGAAGGTAGTTCATTATGACAGATTGAAGAAAAATAAACACCCAAATCGATGACTAAAAAAGACAATAAGGACACAAATAATGATATTCCTCTTTTGTCTCTGATTTCTCTTGTACTGCTCTTCAGCTCATTTAGCCTGCACTGCGTGTTAGTTTGTGGTTCTCTGTAGTGATAATCAGAGGCAGCTTCGTTTTCAACACCTTGTCAGTGACTTTCCTCGAGCAAGACCCGATAGTGTGAAACCTTAATGCAGTACCAAAACTCACTTCTAAAGAAAAGCACCGGAGAAAAATGGAGACCACTTTCCCTTTTGGGTTATCCAAAGGCTGTGGCACTGAAAAGAGGTGTCAGTCATAAGACCACAACAATAGCTGGAGCTTTTAAAGGAGCGACTCACCTTTCCGTTGCACTAAGAGCCTGTCAGAGAGGATTTTACTGTCTACCCCATTGAGCCTAATGGTGTTTTGCCTGTCAGCCCTCTGAGTCACTAGATTGTTTTTCTTTAAAACGGACACGACAAGATTGCGTCTGTATGACAACCGGCGTGCGGAGCGTTGTTCTTATAAGGTCTATTCCACCATTTCCAGGAAAAAACATTTACAAGGTTGCAAAACAGAAGTGTTTATGTACAATTATGTAAAATTTAATCAAAAAACTGCAAGCAACTGTCAAGAGTAGACTAAGAAGTCTACTATTTGGTTAAAGACCAATAACAATCATGTTTTTGGCGTTTTTACATGTTCTTAAAACATTTCTCCTCATGATTGAGGGCATACATTAAATAATTTTGTATTTCTGAGTGTTTCTTAATTCAAATTATGTTGGATTAGGATGAAAAGGGTTTGATAAAGCAGGTTTGTGATGGAGTCTCTTCTCTGCTACAATTCGAATGCTTCAACTTGCATTTTCCTCGTCTGAGCTAATACTGTGTACCGTAGCTCGGATCTTGGGTGCCCTTTTTTTATGTATTTATTTTTTGCTACGCCAATGTTAACTTGTAAAGTGTTAAAAGCTAGCGGGAGAGAGTGGAGACAAAGGGCTGATGGGAAATTAGCGGAGGCTAACTTCTGCCCACAACTCTAATGAGCTATTAAAAAAAATACCATATAGGCCCCTGGATTTTAAAAGTAATTCAGAAATCATGCTAAATATGTTTTCTCAGATTTCACAAAGAGAAAATCTAACTAATATGACCATTTTACGACGTCTATTTATGACTGTGTTCTGACGATGAAAATTATGTTATTTGTATAAAAAATTACATTATTACAAAAAAAAAAAGATTCAAACACAATGCATTGTGGTCTTTATTCACCAATGTAGTGAGCATCGATCCACATGGGTTTTTTTTTGCAAAGACTTCTGGGAAATTTTTAGGAATTGTAGTATCGGACAGCACTACAAAGCGGCAGAGATAGTCATATGCTTTTCTATTTTAGCTAAAAATGACAAAATCATAATTAAAAGAGCACTGGGAACACTTGCACAAAAGAAAAAAAATAATAGGAGTGGTACTTTATGGAAAAAAATGTGTTTGATAAAATACAAATAATTAAAAATTGTTATTTTATTCTGTACACTTGCTCCTCTTTTTGCTGTGGTTTAATTATATTTCACCACAATTTTTCCAGTAGTGTGTCCTGTAACTCATGCTGGATTCACCAGGGAAGTTGGAAATTGGAAATGGGAAATAACTGAATTCAATAAGAAGTTTGATTTTTAGGTAAAGATACAAACTAGCAGCAAAAAACTTAAACCAAGGCAGAATCCAAATTCTTCCCTCACCCCTACGACTTCTCCCTTCCCTCCAATTGTACGAGCATTTGAAGCTGTAGTGGTGTCCGAAATGTTTTTTTTTTTTTTTTATGGA
>NC_050526.1:4267051-4309699 GCF_002922805.2 Oryzias melastigma
GCTGAACTCCTAAATGGCCTAAACTTCCTCAGTAAACTAAATTAGTCAAAAAAATGCCTGGTTCTAAAATAGATAGATAACAAATTAGCCAAAAACATCAGTATGTTGATAAATTATTAGCTAAAGCCCAAATTAGCATACAATGTCTCAGTAGACTAAATTAGTCAAAAATGTTAGCCTGTTGCTAAAATAGAATCTAAACTCTAAATTAGCCTAAAAGTCCCATAAGATAACGAATTAGCCAAAAATGTTAGCATGTTGCTAAAATAAAAATCTGAACTCTAAATTCGCCTAAAAGCCCCATATGATAACAAATTAGCCAAAAATTTTGCTAAAATAAGAGCTAATTTCCATTTTTAAAATTTATTTGTTTTATTTTTCTTCACCCAGAGAGCCACCATGGAGAGATAAAAGAGCCACATGTGGCTCTGAGCCGCAGGTTGTAGACCTCTGGGTTAGGGGAAGAATTCTGATTTAGCCCAAATCGTTTCTTAAATGAGAAAAAAAATGCTGCTGATGCAAATGCGCTTAAAAACGCAAAAAGAAATGTAAAACAATTACACGGTAAAGTTTTTCTTGTCTTAATGAAGCGTAACTTTGCATTGCCTTTCACTGTGCAGGAAGCCCTCACCTGTGCTGGCGGGGGGGCTGAGTTACTCCCCACTGCTTGTAATGGTCAGACCTCCACACGGACTTGTGTTTTCCATGTACCAGGCTGAAAACATGGAAGTGCTGCTATTCATCTTCGCTAATTAAGTGAGACAATGAGGTGGTCGGAGTTTTGCTGACTATCAATCACAGAGGAACCCCGCGAAACTCGGGGGCGGACGAGAAAGTCCGTGATGAATGTAACGTCCTGAGTGTCTGGTTATACAGTTCCTCCTCTACCGGCTGGCTGTACGGCAAGCATTAAATGTTAGTTTGAACTCCCAGTTCCACATGCAAGTCTGCGCTTCAAGCAAATCCCAGATACTGTACATCCTGCTAATTAATTTTCAAACCTGACATATAACCTTACTTTAAATGGCTGTACCTAATGATATGTTTTACCGCAGCTGTTCTTAAATGTAAATATTTCAAATCCAGTGAATTGGAGCCTTTAATACACACATTCAAAGGCTTGGTAATTCCTTAAACATGAAGGCACGGTTAGGATTAATTATGCAGCTTAAAGCCGTATGCTGGTGTTTCACTGACATTTGCAGAAATTTATAATTTGCTCAAACGACAAAATGTCAGCATTTGATTGACTAAGACTTTATGGTCATTTAACCTTGGCTTTAAATCATTTAGTTTTTGGTTACAATTAATTTTAAAGTCGAGAAATGCATAACAAGTTTGCATGTTTTGGCTTTCAAACTTATTCCTACATGTTAACATCCATAAATCAGCATCAGGATGTTTTTGTGCTACTATTTTTTTTTTTTTCACTGCTATCATCAAATGATCTATTTCCAGAGAAACATTGGCGACCTTAGTGCTGGTGCACAAATGAGCTGCTAAGTAGAGGTCACCCAATATGGATTTGCTTCATTATTGCACTTGGTCTTCTTAGAAATAGACTCAGCTGAACTGATGTTGGTTCATATATGAATATAATCTATTACCTTCCCTACATTTATCCACTACATTCATCAATATCACTTTTTTTTAATAACTTGATTGTGTTCACCTTTTTCAAAGCACTTTGGTTTTAATTGAAAGCTAAATTTGTAATGATTACACAGTTCTAAACAGGCTTGACTTGTTAAAACATGGACCCTCAACACATTCTCACTACCAACGTGCTACATACTGAAGTTTGAGGATCCCTCTGCTTCTCTTTTTGACGTTTCGGATTTCCCCAACTCATCCTTTTTTGACGAGCTGACTGTTCCCATTAAACCACGGGTCTCCAACAGTACCACTGTAACAAACAGTTATTTAATGTAAGTCAACAAAAAACAAAAAAATCAGGGTGTGTTCAATGTCCTCAAAGATGAATGAATAATCATGAAATAACTTCCAAGCTTGGATCACATGAAACCTTTTTAATTAATTATTCAAAAATATTTTTCTTATTTTTTTCAACAACACAAAACGTTTTCCCGTCCAACAGAACAGGTCCACCTTAGAAAATAAAAGTAAAAAAAAAACTCCTTAAACTGAACGTCTGTGTCCATAAATCCATCCAAATGAAGCAAAATACGTTGGGAAGAATTGTCTTTCTGGTATACCAGTAAAAAATAGTTTAGGGTACTGTAAGATAAAAAGAAAATGTGCAGATATCACCCAATGCTGGCCTCGCACCGTTCACTACATCCAAATATGCACATCGGAAAACCCTCATGGGTATTTTCCTATTTGCTGTACTCGAGCTTTAAAACCCAGTCAGACAGGAGTGCAGATCCTCTGACGAGATTCGAGACCCAGTACCCTAACCCGGTACCGGTCAGTCATGAGTAGGGGCAATTACCTGGTTCAGGTGTAACCAGCCAATAAGAACATGCCAGGGCAGGGTATGTTGGAAAACATGCAGGAAGGTGGCACTCGAGACCTGGGGTTGCTTACCCCTGAGCTAAACAAAAAAAACAGCCTAAAAAACTGAAAAAAAAACCCTAAATTAAACAAAACAGCTAGCATGTAGCTGGAATATTAGCTAAACTCCAAAATAGCCTTAAAAAAGCCTAAATTAGCCAAAACAGCTGGCATGTGGCTGGAATATTAGCTAAATTCCAAAATAGCCTTAAAAAAAGCCTAAATTAGCCAAAACAGCTAGCATGTAGCTGAAATATTAGCTAAACTGCAAAATAGCCTAAAAAATCTTAGTAAATTCTAAAATAGTCCAAAAAGCTAGAAGAATGCCAATTTTTAAAAACTTTACAACCATAACTTTTTAACATAATTAGGAATAATGAAAAGGCAGGAATATTATTCCAGAATAAATCAACTTAAACCTTAAATAACTTTCAACATTTTACTTTCCGTAAAAATATATTTTGTCAAAATTATACAATATATAACATCGGGCCATTAATAACAATAAAATAAAATGATCTGGAGGGCCTTGACTTTGACATGTGTGCTGTATGTTTTTAAGCAAATACCTTCAGATTTGTATTTGGTTTTCCTATGTTTAAGACAACTGCAACTTTATCATGAAAAAAAACATGTCTGTTTTACTCTTTCTGTTATTTAATACTTATTTCTAAGACTATTACTATCCACAAACTCAAAAAAATTGAATGTACTATTACTATTATGTAATACAGTATTTTCTTTTGGAGAAAAAAATCAATAGAGAAAACAGAACGCCTTTCTGTCCGAGTGAACTGATGGAAGACGTGGCCACGTTTTGGTCTACTTGGCAGTTGTGAGGGAAAACTGTGTTGTGATGTTGTACAGTGCGTTTTATTCTGGGATTTTCTTTCTTCTGTGTACTTGTCACATCAAGAGCTTCTGCTTTCAGCATTTATCTGTGATCCCGTCAATTTTTTCCCCTCCATTTATCTGAAGAGATGTCAAGTTTTCTGTTTGGTGTGTAAAAACAGAGTCTAAGCACACTAAAGCCACCGCCGCTCAAACGCTTTAAAGCATTAAAACAGCGAAGGAGCAGAGCTTTGATGTTAATGTACACAGTTCAGGAATTTCCACTAACCATTACGGCCAAGCTCCATATGTGTGCACAGTTGCTACAGTAAAACAGAGTCCACTAAAAAAATATAATTCTCTTTATACAGGTCAAGGATACTAAATTATGGATGAACACGTGCACACATGTAACACAATCAATTTTGAAAGTTCCTCTACTGACATTTCAAATTCCTTTTATATCACATCTGGTGATTTTCTTTTATAATATAGTCATTTTCATTTTAAATAATTACAGCATTTAACACCTATCACTTACAAGCTGTGTCAGTAGTGCAGATGGTAACATTTGTCATGCTCAGAGAAATGAGCAGGTAGGGTTTAATTTATAAAAAATGATTAATGTCTCTTCCCCCAACTAAAAACCTTGACGAAATCCCAGAATAATTTCATTTCAAATCCAATACCATCATGAGTTTGATCATAATAGCAGTGAAAGATCATTTGGAATCTTTTCCTTAAATTAATTTCTGTTTTAATGGGTCAGACTTGATAGTTTTGAGTTGGAGAAACCTTGTGGTTTAAAATGAATGTTAAGAGTAGAATTGTTATTTCATGACAGCAGAAAGATTGAAAAAGCATAAAAATGCATTATATCTAAAGAAGGATGCCTCTTTGAATGTTTCCTGCATATCTTAGCTGGCAATATGTGAAGAGATACAGTAATTGGCAATTTCATTAGCAGCAGAGTTTCAGAAAACGTATTTTTTGAAAATGGAGTGTACTCAAGTTTTCCTTCTTTTGTCTGAAGGTTATGAGATAACATATATGTGTAATTTTCTTTTAATATCAGTTTAACCGGGTAAGCACACAATTCATCTCAGAACTTTGTGAGAATGCAAGAAAAAAAAATGAAATTGACCTGAGTGGTGGGCGGGACTGTTGTCCTACAGTTGTGCTCATAAGAACATGTTAAAAGCACAAGTTTCATTGGAGTGGGTCTTAAATATCACTTACTAGATACACCATGTGTCAAAGTCAAGGCCCTCCGGGTAATTCCATCTGGCCACCCAGATCATTTTATTTTATTGTTATTAATGTCCTGATGTTATCTTGAGTTTATTTCTACTCTAATTTTGACAAAATATTTTTATAAGGAGAGTAAAATATTGAAAGTTATTTAAAGGGAAACCAAACAGCGAAGTTGGAGGCTGACTCCACCCACAGCTGAAATTTGAAAATCCAGTCAGAGGGGCGGGGCTTGTGGCAGGACTGTTATTATTATTGGAGCTGCAGATCATGACGTGAGACTTCTGAAACTTAAATGGTTTGACCAATCACAAAATCCAACTGCAATACCTCATTTCAACCTGTAGGGGACAGCACATAGACAGTTCGATTTTTTTCTTTTTTAATATTTTAAAAAAAATCTACTTGTATATTACAATGAGATCTAGTGAAATAAATCAAAACCTCTCACGTAAGAACTTGGGACTCTAAGAAGTTTATCCTCTTTGTGGAAACAGCATCTTTCCACCCTTTTGACTAATACTTCCTTCCTAGTTTGAGCAGTTCGGTGGGCTTCCTCTTGTTGGAAGGTCATTAGTGTGACGTCATCACACAGGGTAGGCAGGACCTATTAGCTGCATATGATAATTGGACTGAGCAGTCCGGTCCAGCATGGTATTTAGAGCATTTACATTTTTAAATAGTAGTGTAGGAAAAAATCGATTTGGTGATATATCGCGATATTTCTTTTGACGATACTTGTATCGATTTAGAATGATGACATGACGATATTTATTTATTATTTATGAGCGTCCTTCACAGTCTTGCTTTTTTTCACTTCCACCTCCGACCAGTAGTTGGCAGCAGAGCACACTGAGCCTCTTTGAGCTGCTCTACACTAACAAGATCTGTCAAATGTTCTAGGGTTAAAATTCAAGTCATACAAAATGAAGTGAAAACTGTTCTGGTACAATCTTGGGAAATATCACGATACATATCGCATCGTGAGGCTTGTATCGGGATAACCATCGTATCACCAGACTCTTGCCAATACACACCCCTATTTTTTAAATGGAAAACAGTACCGAACTGTACCTCTTGGGGGGCCCCATTGGTTGTAGGTCCAATGAAAAGAGGAATAGAGCGGTTGGTTGCCAGAAACTGATGATAGCATTAGAAAGCGCTATTTAAACTAACATCTCCAACATTTGTACCTATTTAGGTTTTTGTGGTTTCAATCCCCGCCGCAATATTCTTTCAAACAAGGGATTCTTAAATAATAATTGTAAAATGCTTGTATTGTTTAAGTTTTCACTTTGAATAGGGGGCGTCATATTCGTCGTTTAGAAACAAAGTAGTGAGCATTGTATCCCAATTTCTTTGAAAATGCAGGGCAATATAGTCCTGCACTATATAGTTTTTTTTATTCGTTAGGAATTAGGGAGCAAATTCATAGCCTTAATTTCATTGGAGCTGGAAGGAAGCCATTCTCTATAGGAGACATCACACTCCCTCGATCCAGTTCTCATATACAGTCAGTGGCAGGACCTCGCTATCCAATAAATCTAAAGCACCTATGCCAGGCCTTTAATATTTCCTCTAATTGAGATTGCTGAGTACTCAACTATCATCCATGCTTGCTAAATTGGGCTGGGTTCACTGGAAAGTGTTAAGTGACATTGATTGCCTTACTGCAGTGCACCTTCAATAATGGCCTTCAGCTGATTTGCTCTTTCTGACTGCTGCGCCGAGCTTGATAAGATACATGGTAGCAGCAGTGGTCTGCTGAATTCATAATGACTCGTTTGTTCACATCTTCCTCTCACTTCACTCTGACCTTTGGCCTCACTGCACAACAAGGCCTGAGTTCGTTTTTTTATTGTTTTTTCTTCTCTTAAATGACCTCAATGCAGTTTACTGTAAAGTGATCATGGGATTAGAGAACAGGCCCGTATCCAGAGTGTGCCGATAAATCATGCTCTGTAACCGAAACCTTTTAAATATTCAAATATGAAAAGAGCTCTGTCTGCAGACAGTTGCTGATGCTGCAGTCTTTATTAGGGCAGCTGCTCAGTGAATGAATCTGATAAGAGCTGCTGATTTCGATATAATTTCCCTTATTTCCTTACAATCACAGTTTTGCATCTGTAGAGCTAAGTAAAATAGAAAAAGCTATTGGCGCATTCACCCAGGTGGTTTGGCTTCACAGCACAATTTGTATAGTCAGCTTTTTTCCAAAGACTTCTGTTTTGTTTATGTTTTTTTTGTCTCTTTTTTCTTCTGTGTGCAGTTTTTCATTTTGCTGCACAGATGAAATGGAGGGGAATGTTATTGTGCAAGAAAAGTAATGAAAACGTGTGGCCTCCACCTGGAATTAGTCACTGGATTAGAAAGAACATAAAGTCATAATTTCCAGTTTGCCTAAAAAACATTTTATAACATTCAGTTATTAAGACAGAGTACATTTTAAAGTCCTTCATTGGTTTGTTTGTGGGTTATTCTAATTTATGACGTGTCTTATTGGCTAATGGAAGGCTTTTGAAGACTATTCACTCTGTTAAAGGTTACATAATAGGACAGTTGGAGGCGGACTTTAGTCACAGCCCAGAGAAGAAAAATGCGAAAAAGGGGGCGGGGCTAAGGAGGGATTACACTGCATCTTCAATAATGGAAAGTGATGCAAAGCAAAGTGATACCAGTTTCACTCATTGAGTGTACATTATGATATAGTGTGATACGTATAAAGTAATAATAATATATGTCTATGGTTTCACCACAGAACTTTCTATGGAGTTCGAGGACTTTTCTCTGTATATAATACTGACAGCGGGCTGCAATATGATTCTTACAAAACAAATCAATAACCCCAGCAACAGGGGATACAAATTCTGGCAAGGGAAACAGATCTTGACACAACATCCGGCACAACATGGGGGTTTGCAGGACCGATGGGACTCGTATCTGAGAGTGCTAGAATGATCCTTAGCATCATAAGCTAATAAAGACTAATGTATTAGGCTAACAATCCCTAGTGAAACGCTCATTGCAAATCCCATCATCAGGACGGAGTTTGCTGGATTCAATGCCAATTGCACTAAACCTTTGTTGCCTTACTACCAAGTCCTCTGGAAAGTTGTTCAAGTCAGCAGATTTTTGAAGCCCGAAGGCAATGTAGCTACGCGCCATGCTAAAGCTAACACGATAACAACCAACCAGCAGAATCAAAGATGGGCGGGGCTTTTATACAGGAGCATGATGACTTGAAACTTCTGAAATGAGACTTACACCAGTTGACCAGTCACAAAAAACAACTGTAATACTTTGCTTCAACTTGTAGAACACATACTGTTTTAAAACTATATTTTCAGGAATCAAGTTAATTTTAAATTTAAAAAAACGTGGACCAACAGACAGCACCTTTATAGCGCCTTTTAAAGAGATCAACAGCCAAGAAAAGTTTATTTATTTAGTGTTTGATGACAATTGTTTTTGTTGTTTTTTAATGTTCTTGTAGTTTTTTCTCAAGATGGAGGACTTATATAAAGAAAATTAAGCTCAAAATTGGATTTCTGAGTCTCTCCTTATTCAAATAGTTGTAAATCAGGAGCAAGCACAAAAGGTTTGTTGGAATAAGCTTAACGTCAAATCTACAATAGCTCCCTGCCGCTTTATTCTGATGCATCCACTTGCAGACAACTAGATACA
The DNA here is from genome assembly GCF_002922805.2 of Oryzias melastigma. NCBI lineage: Eukaryota > Metazoa > Chordata > Actinopteri > Beloniformes > Adrianichthyidae > Oryzias > Oryzias melastigma. The sequence continues at coordinate 4,275,335 of NC_050526.1, forward strand.
TGTGTGTCATTTGTGTAGTATCTGTGATGTTAGATCTGGGTTGTGAGGGACTCTACGATTGTGTAAACAAATGGTTGATGGGAAGTGGGGGCGGGTTTACTCTGCACCAATGGTCCCGCACAACTCAGAGATGAATGTCTAATGAAGTTCTGCTGCTCTGCAGAAACTATGCTCTGGAAAATTAATTTTTTTGTTTTGTTTTGGCGAAAAACTACATAATCATAATTGACTAGGAACTCTTACAGTGGATCAAAACATGATTGGAGATAGAATTAAACTATTTTAAATATCGGTATTGGAAATTATTTGTGACAAAATAGTAAAACATAATAACTGCAGTTTTTGTCAATAGTATTGCATTTTTATAATTATTTTTAGTTATTATCTATGGTTAAACTTCTGTGTAACACTTACAAAGAGTATTATGTGTTTAATATGACTGTTTTATAATTATATAAATTATCACGTATTTGGTCACATTATTAATTTACACAGGATCTGTTATATGACTCATTCTGAATGGAAAATGTCCTTTTTAGTGTTTCCAGTTAATCTCTTTTTATGTTTACCATAATTGCCATAATCAATTAATTATTTGAGCTACTATAGAAAAACATTTTTAGTACCCTGAAGTTGTAAATCGCTGCTTTTAGCGCTAAAGACAGCCTTGTCACAATGAGGGGCACCACTAAAAAAAAAGAAAAACCCAGAAAAATTAAAATGTCAATGTAATGCTACAGACTTTAATGTGCATATTTGTTGAAAACGGATCATTAATCTGTATGAAGATAGAATATTATAGTTTTTTTTTTAATTGAAGATCTCTCGCTTCTATCAGCTCAGTTTGAAAGGGAGTGACTTTAAATGAATGAATGTACTCCTACGGGCAGCATGCATTAACACAGCAGACGTTCCGTAATGTTCTTTTGACCATTTCTCTTCTCAAATATTCAAATCCAGTCATCAACGGCAGCAAATTAGGTAAAAAAAAAAAAAGGATTTTGACATTTGAAAGATAAAGGCTGTGCACTTCAGCATTCGTTTTTCCTTGAAGAAAATGAAATTAAATACTAAGTTGGACATGAGAGGGTCTTTTTTTTGTAATCAAACTCTGAAGTTGAATTTATTTCTGGCTCCTGTATATGGAGGGAAATACAGATTCTGCATTCATTTTTATTTGTGTTGGTACCAGTTTTTGTAAGATACTAAAATAATTAGTGGAAAAGTGTGCTCAGCTCTGACTATCTTTGTTTTTAAAGTTTAAATCTTCTCCAAGCACATTTTTTACTGCATTTGACAACGATATTCCATTCAGCTGCAAGCATCTTCTGTTTTTCATTTACCTTTTCTCCAAAAAGTGGATTGTGACTGTAATACTCTGAGCAGGTCAGAAATGAATTCATCATGTATGAGTGTTGTGCTTCTCTCCTGAGGAGTTTGAAATTCATTTGTGTCCAGGAAATGAAACGCTGAGCAGCAGCGGCGCCTCTTCTGTTGCTAATAGCCTTTTGCTGTATCTAATCGGGGGACTGGGTAACCTTTTAAGAAATGTTCTATTTCCCGCCTCACGGCCCCACATAGCAACCTGCACAAACCTTTTGTCTAAGACAGAGGTACCATCAGGCTTAGATTGACTTTAGCGTAATGTAGTTCTTGTGTATTTTAATTATAAACTTACAAACTTGATGTTTTCTGTTTGTAAGTTTAAAGCTTTGCAACCTGTAACCAGAGTAGGTGAATTCAATTTTAATGATGGTTACAAAAATGGGACAAAACGCTTGTGTGAATGAGGAGGAGCCACATGGAAAGTGGGGTTACAGGGGAATAGGGGTGAAGGAGGTGGACGATTGAAGCAATAGAGTTTGGAAAAGAGGTGGAAGCAGGTTAGAGGAAAGTGTAAAGAGATGTATGACCAAAAAAGGGTGTGAGAACATAATGTCTGATGGTGGAAGCAGAGAGTTGAAGAAGGTGTTAAGAGTAAAAGTTGAAGTTGCTCATGGGAGTGATGAGAATGGTCACAATCTGTAATGAGTGCATTAAAAGAAACAAATCATGTTCGATACTTTGGTAGTAAAAAATGTAAAAAAAAAAAAAATTTCCAAAGGGAAATATGCATTCATAGACAACATGTCCACAGGACCAAAGAGGTGATTAATGAATGTTTGGGAAGACAACATAAATGCAGCTAAGTTTGGTCTAGACCAGGGGTCTGCAACCTGCGACAAGTGTCTCTTTTAATAGGGCTGTTTGTCTTCAATATTTTAATATTTGTATTAAACCACCATCATTTCTACCTTTATGAAAAACAAGAGATTAGAATCAACAAAACCGATTAAAAAAAAAAAAAGATTTAGATAGAAAGAAATGTTTGTAATTTATTTTTTTCTACCTTCTGTTTAAGTTCAGCAGTAATACAAACGACATAAAAAGCATAAAAAAATAATTCTTGTTTTTGATCATTTAACAACAGAACCTGAAAATTCTCTCCACAGTTTTCTATCCCCAAAGTTCTTCAACATTTTACGTTCTAAGCGTTATATATTGGTCAGATCCTGTATGAAGAAATTGTTTTTTTTCTGCGGCAGAATCAGCTGATTCGCGTATCCGCCTTTCAGGAGCGAGGCTGCGTTTTTCCCCTTCAGAATAAGATAGAGTTACATTAATTGCATCAACTGTTGAAGAGTTACCATAACCAAAAGAAAGTTTTAGGTTCAGTGTTAAAGAAAAGTATTTTTTTTAGAAGTTATGTCAGTGAACGGAACTGCAGTCTCAGTTTCTGAACGGAAAAAAGGTCTTACTAATATTATTTTGAAAACCGGAAGCCTCACTTGCACGAAGATGTTTTTACTTCCGGCGAGGGTCCCGCAGCTTTTTTTGGCTTTGTTTTAGTTTGTAATCTTAAAATCCTACAATAATCTGCATTTCAGAGCAAAAATACATCATCCCCAGGTAATATTTTCGTACACTTTAATATATTTATATAGATCGCAAATCAGCTATCTTTGGACGTCACGAATATTTGTTCTCGAATTTTGAGGAGGAAATCGTGCGTACCCGAGCACCCGGATACTTGTTACAGTCCTATCTTTTACCCTTTCATTGTGGCCCTTTTCTTAAAGAAAAAAAAAGTTTACAAAGGTTTGAAAGTAACTATAAATTAAGAAGTGAGAAAGTAGTAAAGGTGAAAAAAAGTAAAGCAACTCAAACTTTTAGCTCATTTACAAACAGTTAAAAGACAGCGCATATCACAAGTCAATGAAAAGAAAGAATGTTTATTTTAATTCCCTAAAAACAAGCAATGCTCGAAAAAAAAAAAATATTCAGAAATGCTTGTAAAGAAACTAAAAGTAGGAAAGAATTTGAGCTTGATGCTAGGTAAAGTACTTTTCGTGCACATTCCTCATTAAAATCTGAAAACAAAAACCCATAAAAATAAACAACAAAGAAAAAAGGAAGAAAACATGAATGAGCTCAAGCCATTAAATTTGGCACTTGTCTGTAAAAAAAAAAAAAAAAAGTTTAAAAAGGGGGGGGGGGTCACATTTAAACTTTCAACATTTTACAGACAAACAAAATTTCACAGTTGATGGTTTTGTCACCACTGACAAATACCCAGCATGGAGCATCAATAATCTTGTGTTTGCTCCAAGCAACAGAACTCTTCTGGACTCGTGGGTCATTTCCGATGCCTTCTAGCTGTAGCTTCTGATGCATTTTGATATTTGAACCTCTGGTTCCGTTAAAGAACTGCCGACTTTGAATTAAGCCTCACTGGCGTTCTAATAGGAGTCTGCTCCTCTCACACACTTTCACCTCCCCTCTCCATTTCATTGTCGCTTCTTTATAGTCAGAGCCATATTTGTGCTCATCTTATTGCTGAGACACAAATGAATGCACACAAACATTTCGGAGCTCTGTGACTGCTCGTCTTGCCTGAATGGCCGTGTAATTGAGTTTTAGGAATGAAGCCTGGCACGTCTTCCTTTTGTGTGCAGGCTCCCCTCATTAAAGACGCCTTACTGGGATTAGTGCAGCATTTTGTTTTGGAGTTGTTCATAAAGCCTCTGGTCAATGCCAGCATGTAGTTCTGCGTCTGCCCAGATTCAGGACTTGGAGAATATTGTGTTGATGGGTTTGCTTTAGCCGTTGTGTGTGTGTGTGTTAGTTTTGCAAGCTTTGGCCAAAGTTGTGTTTGGTTGTACAGAACCTAAATAATATTAGTGAGGGTGTAACTGTTTAGTTTTCATGACTTTTTTTTAATCCAGAGTATAAAAAATAACATAAAAAAGACATTAAAAAATATATATTTTGGGGTTTTTCGCTATTTCTTAGATCAATCTATTTGGCCAAAAAAAGCTTTTTTTTTTCACACAAAAAATTGGAGTTTTCAAATAAACTAAATGATAATTTTACACATACTTGAATTTTCTTTAATAATTTCTAAATTATTTTTCCAATGTTTATTAACTTACACTTATTTGCCCCCAAAATCCAGTTACTGCAATGTGGGTTATTGGCTTTGTCAGGATTAATTATTTATTTTTTAAATTTCTTTAACATTAAAAGTAAAGTTTGGCTAACCTGAAACTCTAAATTGCTTATTTTTGCGGCAGAATTTTCAGTGCTCACAACAATTTTATTGCAATTTTACCGCTGGAAAAAACACTTATTAAAAAATAAATAAAATTAATATTCATTGTTATTTTTTGTTGTTCAAAACTGAGTTTATTTCAACAAATATATTTTTATATTTTAAAAAAGATAGGTATTACGTATCTTTAAAAAAATATTTTATTTGGCAAAAAAGTTTGTAGTGTATTTTTCCTTTTTATTTATTTTTCTTCATGCAGTTCCATAAGGAGACATAGAAAAACAAGTTCTGTGCTCCCCTTAGCAACATGCCAGGAAAGTGAAATGAACTTTGATGGGAGCAGGAAAAAACCTTGAACCTTCTCATAATCTCACCAACTAGGGAAGGCATCACTAGAGATTTTAAATTGACTTCTTAATATTTCTGAATCAATATCAGGGCCTTGCCTTCCTGCATGCCTCCACCAAAAATATTTACATCACCTTGAAATAAGTTCCTTCTGCACATGTATCCGCAGACCCATGGATCTTCAAATTCCAAAAGCATACTTTCTTTTCCCTTGATTAACTTTTTTTCCATGTAAAAAAAACATTAGGTTCTTATCATTTTTTTGTGTATTTTTGAGTTTATAAACCCTTAAAAAGTTTAAGAATTATTATTTGTGATCAATATATAACCATTATTGAGCCATTTTCAGTTTTGGTGCTTTATTTTGTTATCAAAACCGTGACAGTAATGTGTATATATATATATATATATATATATATATATTTTTTTTTTGATACTTTTGTAGATTAGTGTGTTATGTTTCGTCTTAGAATAGTACACAAGTTTGGTGTTTGTCATGCAATATGCCTCATATTTTATTTGCTGTTTTCATATTCACAGGTAGGTTGTTTGTAAATTCTCAGACACTACAAATTATGTTAAAATATTCAACCAGACTTGTGGGGGGCATACCAAATGCCGAGAACTGAGAAATCTGAAAATCTAGGATTATTGGGATTTTTGAGCAATTCTAGTTATTCGAGTTATTTATAAAATCTGGCCGAGTTATCACTCAAAAAGGAGTCGTATAAATTTCACATATTCTTATTACTCTGGTAGATGTCAAAATAAGACAAAAAAATGCTCAAACATAAAAAAGCATATTGGTAGTGAGTAAAACTTTAAGTTTTAATTAAAATTTTATTTAACTCAAGTTTTTCTGTCCCCCAAAAAGTGTTGTATTTCTAAATAAAATAAAATAAAACATAATCAAAGTTACAAAAGGTTAATAACATTATTCATACTGTCTAGAAAAAATGGTTGAAAACAAAGACGGAGACATATGTAAAGTATATTGATACATATTATGACATCCTACCATATATGAATTCAAGTTATTGTATGTTTATGGTAGGGCTGAACAATAGCGCAGGAGCAAAAGTTTATGTAGAAATGAAGTTTGAAATTTTAGACTAACTAAACCAAGATACAACTTATTGACTTCATTTGGAACCATCTTTTTAAGTAAGACCTGCTGGGTACGTTGAGATGTATGATTTAACATGTAGTCCACTTTGTATATTTCTGTTAGAGATCAGACTGTCAAAGTACTGAATAGATATACTGGTGAGTGAAACAGGAAATGAGGAAGTAACAAGTATGCTTGGTGTTCTGGATACAAATTCAACAGTACAAATGGATGTTGACTTTGGTAAAAGACTAGAAATAACTGAACACATTTATACAGAAATAATAGAAGGTTAGGATAAAATATGAAAGAGAACGGAGGATCATAGAAGTTGATTATGTCTTGTTGAGAGACTGAATTGTAAAGTTGTAAGTGGGGATAGTGTAGCTAAACAGTATAGGATGGTGGTGTGTAGAATGAATCTGGTAGTGAGGAAGATGAGGAGGACAACAACACCTAATAGACCTAGTGGTGGAATGTGAAAAATGAAATGAATGAATGAATCTTAATTGTAACAATACAAGCACTCAAACAACAAAGTTATTTTTTTATAGGTGGGGAGAAAATGGAGGAGGCAAATTACATGAGAGGATCAGTGGAGGCAAAAAAAACAAACAAAAAACTTATCTGTACTTGTCCCTTAAGGGGGCAGAATAAAGATGTAGAAAAAAAACTGCTTTTAAAGAAAAAGCACAAAATGAAACAGTACACGTGATATGAGATGTCTGGTCAGGGTATGAAGGAGGGTGAGAACCACCAGTGCTCCATTCTGAGGGCTGCAGCCATAGGGACGCTGCCCGCTCAGTGCACAAGAATGGGATAAGTAGGTCTGCTGAAGTCCAGATAGGCCTGAGCAGGCGAGATACAGCAGATGTCGACCTTCACATCCAAACAACATTTCATTTACTGAAGAGCAAATATGTTTTGGGAAAGCACTCAGCTGTGTGGCTTTTATGGAGGAGCTGAAACAGGCTTTAGGAGATCTGGAGGTTCTTCCAGGTGACTGGACAGCTACAGCTAAATTGAGACTATATGTGAAGGTACTTTGTGTGTTATCTGGAGTTAGTAAGGCAAATAAGGAGACTTGGTCATGGAAGGAAGAAGTTCAGGAGCATGTTGAGAGGAAAGAGAAGACGGGACCACAGGGAGAGGCAGCACAAGGTGAATACGGAGGTGGCATAGGCCAAACAAAGGGCGTATGAGAACTTGTATAACAAGTTGAAAAGGCAGATAAACAGAAAACAAAGGGTATGCAGCAGGTTAGAGTGATCAAGGACAGGAATGGGAATGTGTTGACAGGTTCCACAAGTGTGATGGAAAGATGGAAGGAGACCTTTGCAAGGCTGATGGATGAGGGAAATGTAAAGAGCACAGAGTTGAAGAGATGGTTATTGTGGAGTACAAAAAAAAGGATGGAGGCAATGAAGAAAATGAAGAGTGAAAAGGCAGTTGGTGGGATGGCGTGTGGAGGTATGGGAAGTGTTTAGGAGAGGTGGCAGTAGTTTCTGCCTGTGCTGTTTAACGAGATCTCGGAGAGTGAAAGAATGACAGATAAAAGGACGAGAAGTGTTCTGGTGCCCATTCTTAAGAACAAGGTAGATGTGTGGGGTTGTGAAAACTGATGATTCACACAAATAAGTTATGAGAAGGAGTAGTGGAAGCTAAGCTGAGGTCAGAAATGGCATTTGTGAGCAACAGTTTGCTTTCATGCCAAGGAAGACAACCACAGATGTAACATTTGCTTTGAGGGTGTTTCTGGAGAAGGCCAGAAGAAGTTCCATTGTTTCTCTGTAAATCTAGAGAAAATTTATGACTGGATACACAGAGGGGAGCTCTGGCTTGTGTGAGGAAGTTGTGCAGGTGTTGCATGAGAGCTGGAAGAGTGGTGAGATGTGCTGTAGGTGTGACAAGAAGAGTTCAAGGTGGAGGTGGGACTGCAACAAGGATCAGCTTCGAGCGCCTTCTTGTTTGCTGTGGTGATGGACAGACTGACAGATGAGGTTAGACAGGAATCTCAGTGAACCGTGATGTTTGCAGATGACATTATGATTGGGAGTGACAGGGATGGATGGGATCAGGAATGAAGGACAGGTCATGTTGAATGTTTTGGAGATAAACGCAGGAAAGCCAGATTGACATGATTTGGATACGTTGAGAGGAGGAACTGTAATTACATGTATGTTGGGAAAGTACTGACATGATGCAGAGGCTGGAGCTACCAGGAAAGAGGCCTGGACCAAAGAGAAGGGTCATAATTTATTTAAGGAGGACATGTGGCTGGTTGGTGAGAGCAAAGGACGAAGCAGAGGATAGGAGGTCAAGCCTAAAGACAAAGGAGATTATTGGCACATTAATTCACATAATTTGTAATTTAGGACCAAATCTGAATTCTATCCCTACCCATACGGCTTCTCCCAACCCCTACTTTTATTCCTACAAATGGAGAGTTATGGAAAAATAGTGGCAATGCCCGAATTCCTTCACTTCTCACTATATAGTGGACTCTATAGTGCCTTCGCCATTTTGTAGTGCAGTCCGAGGCTTTGTCCGAATTAGGGAGTAGGGTGGGAATACGGATATAGCGCTTGCCTTCAAATTCGGACAGAACTACCACTCGATGATGACATCAATAGTTGCCAATCATCTACGGTAGTGCGTAGCTGTCAGCGCTCAGAAAATATATAACAACATCGGTTTAACCCTTGTGCTATCCTAGCCATGTTTACATTACAAGTGGGGTCATCTGGACCCCACAAGACAGCCTGCTGAACCTTTTTTTTAAATATGTTTTTACCTTCACTGGTGTCCGTGGCAGACATAAAATCCTGTTCACCTTTATTATGGCATTGATCACACATCAATATAAGGTTGGGGTCATCTGGACCCAATAAAAGAGCACAAGGCTTAAAATAACTATCTTGGAGACCTATAAAGTTTCAACTACCCCTGCAATAGTGAGAAGCCATAAGGGTAGGGGAAGAATTTAGATTTGGCCTAACAAGACTAACAATAATAATGCCAATAGAAAATCCATATCATGGCAAAAATCGAAGCCTTGCAGGTGTTCCCTCTGAAACTGAGCCCGCATAGCCGACGTTTTTCTTTACATAAAAACTAATCATTAATACACCAATACAATTTAAAAAATTGATTGGTTGGGGGGATATGTGCCATGAATAAGCAAGGTTCATTGGTCAGAACCCACTAGGTTTTCTTGGAGCTGGCAGCTAATGGAGTTTGTTTTTGACCTAACAAATTAAAATGTCTGCTTTTATCAATGCCCTCTGGGCTGGAGAGTAAGCCAGGGAGAGAGATTTTACTGTCAGTCTCTGTCAGGTTGGTGGTCAATCTTCCATCACTTGTGCTCCTACAAGCCTGCTGTCAGACAAAAGAGCATTCTCTTTCAGTGTGAGTGTGTGTCGGCAGTGTGAGTTAAGAAGGTGAACGAGAGGACGATTTTTATGGCAGAAAAGTCCTTTTTCTTGGAAAATAGAATCTTGCCATTCTTTATGACTGTCACATAACTGTAATTTATGATGGAAAATCCAGCTGTACTTCATTTACAGCTGTACCTGAAAGATTAGGGACTGCATATAAAAGCTGGAGGTATTTATTTTCTTCTTGTTTCTGGATCCGAAATCTGTTCAGCTCATCACCAAAGGCATTTTTAGGGTTGGGTGCATTGGTCAGAAATTGACAAAATTTATCTGTGGTGGTGGGCTTTCACAGAAGACCAAACATACTATGGTTTTACAACAGCTGCTAATTTGGGGGCAGTGTTTCCCAAAATGAGCTCTTTCTGGAGGAAAAACCAGTCGGAAGAAAAAAAAAAAAGCTAGTTCTCCCAGTCCTTTTAATTTCTCCCCATTACAAGAAGACATTGGCCAACTTTTCATTGATTTGCCTCTGTACAGCGGCAGTGGTTTTATTAGAAATTCACCTATGAGTTGTGGGCTGAACCGCTGGAATTTAGTTCCCCTCATTTCCCATCATCCCTTTGTTTGCACTCTCTACCGCTAGATTAGACTAGCTTACAGCCACTCACAATATCAACCCAACATTAGCCATGCAACAAATTTGGCAAGCAAACTGGAGCTTTACAGCGATAAACTTTTGAGCCAGATGCTAGCTAAGACAAGGAAAATGCAGATCTACAAGAATTTATTTGTCGGCTGTTGGAGCTTGTTGCCCTATGACTGTAACACCTCTGTCACAGCTACAAAAAAGGGATAATGCCTGACAAAGTGTGGATTATCAGAATGGAAGCCTAAACCTGTTGCTTCGGTAAAGTGCATTAAATTCTGATAATTCACACTTTGAAGGGCATTATCCCGCTTATATCATGGTCGCTTACAAAATAAATAAATATTCAGTTGATTTTTTTTTTTTTTTTTGTTTTAGTTTAGATCACTTTTTCACAAAAAGCAGATTCCATGATTTCAGGTTGCCATGAAAATACGCCACTGAGCTAGCTAACTGTCCTGAACTGCAGCGGCAAAGGAGAACGATAGGTTTAATAAAGCATCAGTTCACCTCTTACTGCTTGTTTTTGTCCAGATGATAAAGCAAAAACATTTTTTCTTTAATAATTCTGTGCAGTAATTTGAGCTATTTGAATGGAACTTGTTTTTTTGGAGTGCATTATCCCTGTGGATTACATTTTAATCTACGCCCATCAGCACATCAGAATCGAGTATTCACACCATGGTACACGCTTTTTTAGAAATCTTCTTTTTTTTGCCAGCTCCTGAATTACAACAATTTGGATAAAGACATACTCAGGTCTTAATTTTCTTTTTACATGTCCTCCATCATTAGAAAACTGACACAATTTTCATTGGATTTAGTCTTTAATACCTGGAATGCTGACTGACATCAAATTGTCTTTTCTTTTTAAAAAACTTCTCATCTTTGTCATAAATGTTCCTGGATTTCCCCAGAATATACTTACAAGTGAACCAGATCCACCAGTTTCACATGGACTAAAGTTCGCTTTGCTTTTTAAGTGGACAGTGATAGTCTTGCAGTGATAGTCTGCAAAGTGGTCCAGATGGGGCTCCTTCATTGTGGCTCTTTAGGTTCAAAGAAAAAAAAAAAAAAACGTAACTAATTAATTAATTTCTATTTAGATTTTTGACATGTAGGATAGGCCTAACTGATCAAAATAATGGTAAAAGGTTTAATCTACTGTCAGTGGTTTATAATCAGAGTGAAATCTCATTGCATTTACATGCATTGATTTTTAGATAATTTGGATTCTACACTAATGTGTTAATGTTTTCTTTCACTAGTAAAAGAAGAAAAAGGATGAAGGAACACAAGAGTCAATAATAGAAGATCTCATATTTCTTAGATTTTTGTTAAAGTAAATCTGTTGCAGCTGAAAGATCTGATTAAACACAAGATGTTTATTTTGAAAGGAACTTGAATGAGATTTTGTAAAAAATGAAAGAAGTTGCATTTGTTTTATACAGAAAACCACAATTGAAGAGAACATTTCAAAGCTAACTTTTATAAATAATTGGATTAATGGCCACGAAACATAATGTATTTTTATCTACTTTGAATGTGAAACTTTACGGCTCTTGTTGAGTTTCAGTCCATAACAACCTGAATCAAATGGCTCTATTATCGTTAAAGGTTGTAGACCCCTGGACTAAAATAATAAATAATGCTTTAAACCGAGTATAAATGGTAAATGGCGTACACTTGTATAGCGCTTTGTACCTTCCTTTGAAGGCCCAAAGCAATTCACAGTCAAAGACCCATTCACACACTGGTGGCAGTCGCCATGCCGAACACTGGCGCCAACCTTCCACCAGAGGCAATTCGAGGTTAGGTGTCTTGCCCAAGTACACTTCGACACGTGGGTGGGCAAGGTGGGAATCAAACCTACAATCTTCCAATCAGGAGCCAAGTGCCCTACCGCTGCCCCACAGCCACCCCATTCTGAATGCTCAAGAAGACTGATAAACGTTACTTTTGAAAGTAGAGCGGATCAATTAATTTATTTTTGGGCTACGTTGAGGAATGGCTTGGTAATGTTCATAAATTGGCAGGATTTGCATTCTACCAAGCCTTTTCAAAAGAAGGAGACAAAAGCCTAAGAAGTCAATCAAATGGCAGTGAGACTTCAAGGTCAAATGTTAAATCAAATGATGAGATGTCTAGAAAACATTGCTTGCAATGAAGTTGGAATCCATCCATCTGTCAATCCATCCATCCATTTTCTTAATATCATGTCGGGGTCTTGGGTTTGCCAGAGTCCATCCTGGCTAGGCAAAGGCAAGGAGGTACATTCTGGACAGGTCGCCAATTTGCCAAAGGGGACACAATTTGTCCCACACACTCACACATGCACATCTAATTACACTTCAAATATAGTTGCCACAATCCAAATTTTTTGTTTTTATAAGGTAGGGGTTAAAAGGCTTTAAACCAAGCTTTTTGAGGTTTTGTGTTTTTGTTTCAAATTCAAACCACACACGAGTTGGTGAACTGCAACTATCTCCAGTTGCTATAATTTCCACACATACTTCAGTCTGGAAGTCAAACTGTTGCCTCTTGAATAAACCAACTGTTTTCTTTTCAACAAACAATACTGACAAATCTTTCTTATCTTACTTTTTCTATTCAGTGTTTCTGACTTTCTTTCACCCTTTGTCTAACAGTTTTTTTCATTGTAACCTACAGACCATCTGTTTTGAAAGCAGGTCTCCCCTGCTACCTCCGACTAATTTCTTCTGTCCATCATTTTATTCTTTATCTTAAAGCTCTGCCAACCCAAAGCTGCCTCTTTGCACTTCAGAATCACCCTCCAGCTGTCGTCCTGATGGGAGTATAACTTCCTCCCTCTTTCATCCAGATGCTATTAGTCTCATTCTATCTTTATGCATCTCCCAGGATCAATTTAACAAATGTGAAATTCCACTTTTACCTTGTGGGGACGACTGTTTGACATCCAGTTCCTCACAAATCGAGCCAGCAAATACAAAGGGGTGGGGATGAAGGCTGATGCTCACTGACAACTAACAAATAGCCTTCAGCGACTCAAAGGGACAAGAAAACCATGTTATGTGCACACATTTAGACCCTGATCCGTTCACTGATAAATGGAACACAGACGGTGCAGCAAGGTAAAAGATTTTTACTTCAAAAAAGCAGCAAATCTTTGTTATTGGAGACATAGTGTTCTTGAAATTACATTTGTAAAGGAAATCAAAAGCATTTTTGTTTTTGTACTTATTTCATCCTTGTGTGCATACAGACAAAGACGAGTTTTTTTTTTTTTTTTATCTAACTATCTGATACGAGCCTGAACCTACAAAAAAAGATTGCCTTGAGCATTCACTGTGTCAAATAAAATGGTGAAACATCAGTAAAAAAAAGATAGAAAATTATTCTGTAGGCGACAGGATTAAAAAGTTAGGAAAGGAATGGTCAGATGACTTGAAGCAGTCGGAGCGATCACAAACAAAGCTGTCACAGTTGTCTCTGTCTCCACCTTATATGGTTAACTTTTTTAGCTTCGACATTGAACATTCAACTTTTGGTGTTTTCCCAACTTCATTGGTTAGCATCCAATTTTTTGTTTGGAAAAATATGTGAACTCTGCTCATTCAAATAGTTTATCAATTCGCTTTATTAAAATAGACTATTTCTGGAAATATTTACAGCACAGATTGTCTTACTCCTCAAGTACAAAATGATTCAAACAACCCCAATATAAAGTTTAAAAATAAAATATAAAAGTAAAAGATTAGGAATGAAATTAAAAAGCAACCATGTATTCCTTGTCCCATTATATTCACTAAAGACCAAAGAAACAAATAGATGTATATTTAAAAAATACATAAAACTTTTAAAGAGTATTGAAAAAATAGTGGTACAACTACATATAAAAAAAACACATATAAATAAAATTTGTAGGATGATTAAAATTGAAATATATGTTATTAAAAAAAGTAGATGTTGCTGGTGAAACATAAATAAAATATATACACCTCAACCTAACGTTTTTAGCGTTTAACGGGATTAAGCTGATTCTGTCACTTTGTGTATTAATGCAAACCCTGTAACAGAATCAGCTGATATATGTAGATCATATAAACTCTTCACAAGTGTAAAGTGTTGCATATCAGCACAAAACTGCTTTCTCTGCTTTAGAATCTGCTGGATTAAGTTGCGTAAACCAGTGGCTCTCAAACTTTTTCTCTTGTTCCCCCCTTTGGAGAACAGTCGTTGCGACCCATTGCGATAAAACTGTGACAAAATAAGCTTAACATGTTTACCTTTAATAACATAATAATAACAAAAAATTAGATCATTCACTTAGCGAGAACAATATCATTGAACCTATGTGCAAAAAGATGCCTATAGTGCGTTGTTGTCCACTGATGCAATTTTTAAGAATCGATGTTCCTGCTGGCAATATTCACTAAGTTCATTTTTTTAAAGAAATTAATTGGTTTATTGATGTTATAAATTGTTCCACCTTACTCTAAGTGGGCATGTGAACAAGCGAAACAAGTCTACCGCGCATGTGCGAAATTAGTCAACATCTGAGCGGCATTACAGTTCTTGGATGTTTAAACAGCCACTAACAACAGTACGTTTTAAAATGTCATAGTTAGGATTAGGTTAATGTAAGTGACATAAGACCAGCGCATACGCGGTCCTGAAGCGCGGTTTGTGTATATTCCGCCGCGGAAAAAATTCAGACATCCAAACATTCCCCCTCCCCCCTTCCTCCCACTTCCTAGCCTTGTCCCACCAGGTGACTCGCGCCTCCCCACAGTTTGAGAACCACTAGCGTAAGCGGTTGAAGAGTCAAAATAGCCTTAAAAATTAAGATATAAACATCCAGTATTAAGAATTAATTAAAACATTATTTTTCATTTACTAAATTGTAAATTTCAAGGTTAAAAAGAACACTAGAAAAAAAGTGAATTGGTCAAATTGAATATTTTGTTTATGGACTATTTGTATAAGTAATTATAAATGTGGATATCAATGACATGAATAAGATATCAGCTGTCACACCATTGTCAAGTTATAGATACTTAAGGGGTGGGAATAAAAAAAGGGTTTTCCTTCATCCCACCCCGTTTTTTTAAGATGAAAAATAATGTAATTTTAAAAAGTGCATTATTGACTAGTCTGAAAATGTAGAATATAGTGGTTAAATGTTTATTATGTATGGTTGTATGTAAGTATATATGTGTGCTTAAGGCTGGAATAAATATAAAAATATGAAAATCAATACAGTGCAGGTACATGTGTATGTTACCATCACAAAGTATGAATCAGGAGTGAATGAATAATGGATTCACATTTTAAGTGTTTTTAGTGTCTAGAATAGCACAAAAAAATAATCCAATCAATTATCATCGATTGTAATTATTATTTAAAAAATATTTAAAATATAAAAACGTTTGTTGTGAAGATGAGATGGATGTCAGGGAGAGAGTCATCTCTTTTCGGAGGAATTATGGTGATTTAAGCAGGATTTCTTCACTCATCAAGGAGCACTCTATAAGGTTTCCTGTTTCAAAGCATTTGGACTCTGATCTCGCAACTACAAAGAAACATCATAATTCAGTTACCTTTGATGTGAAAAATGTTCAGCTTAATTTCTATATATATTTAAAGGGGATATTTTTTAAATGGAAATGAAAATCGCATGCCACAGAGAGGCTCCAGGTTCATCACCAAGTATTGCAGATTTAAATCACAGTCCTTCTGCCTCTCCAAGCTCGCTGTGGCATCACATGACCATGTGGTCTGTTCTCGATCCAGAGTGACCCCCCAACCTGCAGACGTTTTTTGTGAAAGCAGAACAGATTTAGTCCTGATTGGTGCGGTCACAGCTTCATCCTTCAATCAACAGTATGACGTGCATGGCTTCAGTGAGTGCGAAAGGAAGTGATATGCAAAGCGTTGACAGCTTTTGAAATTAATGTTGTCAACTAATGCCACAAACAAATCACTAAGAAATATTAAAAACAAAAGATAAAAGGAAAATTGATGCTCCTATAATTGGTTTTCCAGCTAAAGATCTACACTAAAAGATACAAAATTGGTCAAAACAACAGTTATTTGTAATGATAATATAAAAGGAAATAATCAAAAAGAAATACCACAAAAACAAGCCTTTATTCTTAACATTGTTCAAGATGGGATAACTTTTAACTATACAGGATTTATGATGTTTTATAAACATGATGCCATAATTTTTGCTTAAGAAAATAAAGCAACTTGAACAAACCCTTATTTTTTAATATATATTGTAGCCTTTTGCCAGCTCGATAATCAATAAATGGACGAAAAAAGAAAATCTGTGTAGTAAAGTTGTTCCAAACTTGAAAAAGAGATTTGGTAGTTTAGCCAGATCCTTTTAAATGACCACAGCGGCGGGCTTTACAGTTCAATGCACCTTCAAGTTCAAAGCCGAAATGGGGGTTTCATTGCACTGGAAAAGCTTTGGACTGAATGAAATGAAAGAAAATAAACATCAAATCCTCAGTTGTTAGCTTCTTTAGAAAAGAAAACACCGGTCCAGTGGACAGAGGAGAAAGGACAATTGGCCGACCCAACTTTCGACTCGATTATTTCATTGTTAGTTCACAAAAATAAAAAAAATGATATAATACCTTTTTGGAGTTTCATTGGAATTTAGTTTTTTTAAGTTACCCCTGTAAATCTCGACACTTTAGGGTTAAAGTGAAAGTATATTTACAATTTTACATAAAAATAAAACATATATATGCCAGTGATTTTCGGCTATATTAAGAACAGAATTCATAGAAGTGACTCCAAGGACAGCTTTCTCTTTAATATTGCAATTTTACAGATCAATTATACACTGATGATACAACAATGATACAACAATCAAGATCATGGTCACCACTGTGAAATAAATTGAGTAACTGTAGCTGTTTTGTTCTCATGGTCAATTTAGCCTCTTTTGAAGCTCTAAAATAAACAATTGATTTGTCATTTTCTAAACTGCCTAACACAATGGTTGGCAAACTAAGGCCCAGGGGCCATATACAGCCTATTAAATTGTTTAATCTGGCCCGCTAATCTGGAATAAATGGCCAGTATATTGGTGCCACTATCATAATCGGATGAAATTTGCATAATTTGAGATTATCTGTATCGGTCCGATATCAAAATATCCAGTGGTATATGCCACCGATACTGCTCCTTTACTTTGATTTGGACTTACAGTAGGATAAGTGCTCTGTTTAGCAGAGTCAGAGGCTAGACGCACACGGGGGAGGGGTTCGGGCATGCACTGGTTGTTTAAGCAACACAATATTACTCCCAACTCGTCACATTATGGTATAAATATTATGTGATATTATGTCGTATGGTCCAACCCGAGTCACTTTTTGATGTTTGGGCTAACTCAAAACTACTACATCGACTACATGTGCCTTTCTTGATGCCTCGAATGACATTAAGCGGCGCTAACATAGCTAGCGCTCCGCTAGCTATGCTAAAAGCTAAGCTCGTAGACCTCTAGTTATGTTCAAAATAAAGCTAGTGGACTGCTGGCTATGTTAAAAACAAAGTTAGTGGACTGTTAGCTATGTTAAGCAGAAAGCTAGCGGACCGCTAGCTATGATCAAAATAAAGATAGCGGACTGCTAGCTATGGTAAAAACAAAGTTTGCGAACCATAAGCTATGTTAAAAATAAAGCTAGCGGACTGCTAGCTATGATAAAATAAAGATAGCAGACTGCTAGCTATGTTAAAAACAAAGTTAGTGGACTACTAGCTTTATTTTTAACATAGCTAGTAGTCTAAGCTTTTATCCTAAAACTAACAGTTAATTAAAGCCAAACAAGATGACATATTTGAAAAGTGTTTTTGGGAAGAAAAGAACCAGTGAGGAAACTGAATAAGAACCTTCAACTTCAGAAATAACATAACAAAAGCTGCTGTTTACAGACGAAACCAAAAGTCGTTCCCGAAATATGAATTTATGGAGACAGCTGTGTCCACGTACCAAGCTGCTCTTAATGATACGCAGTGACTGACTTCAATGTTTTACACAGGATCACAATAATAAAGTTACATTCACAATGGATTCACGTTTATAATTATATTTAGTCATGGTTTTGTCCAGATTCCTAATTATTTCTTTCTTTTACGGGGTGAATTACCAAAGCACGCCACTAATCTGCTTATAGTCCAAACATTCTGTCAAATTTTAGAACTTTTTTTTGCCCACATGTAAGAAAACACAAAATTGAGAATGTTTTACTGTGTTTTCTCTACCATGTGATTTTTGTGCTTGTGTTATTGCTAAACTTACTTTTATAAATGCAAATAAGTTGAATTTGATTGGAGAAATACATGCTCTGAATTCCTGAAGGATTTTACTTTGCTCAACTTTGCTCAAGTTTCAAAATCATGCCCCCAGTTATGCACAAATTTGAGCTCTAAAAAGAGGAAAGCAGCTCACTAAAAACCTACACACATAAATGTTATCAATAGACACTAAAGGAAAACTTCTGGGGGTAAAATAACATTTTACTATTGGAGTCAATGGGGGAAATCTTTCTTTTGAATCCTGCCCCCAGTGGTCATTTCAGAAACGGCAACATTAGTTCTGTAGAGTTAGCTTTAAATATGCATATGGAATGAGTTTAGAATAGTAACTTTGTTGCTTACCATAGAATAAAACAGTTGCATGAATCGCTCAACCATGTGCTATTTCTTTGAGAAGAAAGTTCGTATGATGGTCTGACTGACAATAGAAAGAAGGCCTCTCACAGTTTCTTTGTACTGCAGCATTGGAGTGCAGAGGCTTTACCTGCAAATTACAATCAAAGCGTGTGAAGGAGCAGAAGGTGCAGTGTGAAGGAGAACGCTGTGCTTCTTCAGAGCCGAGGCACACGGAGAGCGACGACTTTACCTCTCAAAACAATCACTTTGGCACAGCACGACTGAAGAACCGGTGGTTTGGGGGTTGAATTGGTCTTTAGTCTGCCTGGAAATGAAGCTGTTGATGGTATATTGAAGGGATTCGGTTGTAACAAATGCACAGAAGCACTTCTGAGGTCCACAACAAAGTGAAACAGCAACAAACTGTACCATGTATCTCTGTGTGTGAGGGTGACCGCGGTTTAACAACACTCTGAAATATGAACCGACTTTGTAAAATAGAAGCAGAATTTATTGATTTTGATCAATGTATAAACTTGTGGGGTGTGTTAATGCTTGACCCATGGGGGGAGGATCAATGCTGCATACTAGAGCTACATAATCAAATGAAACCAAATCTAATCATTTCATTGTGAATAAAATGTAAAAGTATGTATCCCATGGTAATATCCCTCTGTCAATACTTCGAACTACTGACTGTAGATTTTAAAAAAAATGTAATTTCACCAAGATGATTTGCAACTAATATTTCACAAAGATTTGTGAATTAGAAAGACAAAGTCAGCATGAGTGATCAGTCAGAAGCAGCCTTAGCTGGCTGAATGGACAACAGAGCAAATGACTGGAATGTAACAAAAAGTGAGCAATTTTGAAGTTTGTTTTTTTAATTTAGCTTAATGTAATCATTCCTAATATAATACATGGTAGTAGGGCTGGGTATTGATTATAATTTCCAGAAACGATTCGATTTGATTTACAAAAGCCTGGATCGATCCAATTCAGTTTTTTTTGTCGATACTTCAATTAAATTAAATTCAAGTTTACACATTTATACACTTTTGTTTAGAAATACATTATCCATATTAATCTGATACAGTATACATACTGTAAAATGTACTAGTGAAATAATGAGATTGTTACAGTGTTATGTGGTTTCTCAAAAAAAGAAGTTCTAACAAAAATATTCAGATCATTAACATTGTAAACATTGTTCTCCTTCTCCTGGAGGGTGTTTTAGTTTGGCCACTAGATGGCGATCATGCTATAGCAGTACACTTTGTTCCAGAAGAAGAAGACAGTATGAGGAAAAAACTGTTTTAGACCACAAACGCTTATTTTAAAAAAAATATTTCCTTAAAAGAGTTTGGGAAAGTCATGCTGTGAGTTTATAAAGATGTTAATTTAGTTAGCAAAGTATGCTTAGGTTGCCCTCAGCGTTAGCAATAGCGTCCTAAGGGAAATTCCATTAAATGTTAGCATCAAGCTAGCGGACTTTAGCTTTATGAGCTCAATAAATATTTTTATTAATCTATTGTTGATGTGTTAAGCTTCAATTGATTCAAATCAATTATATCATCCCAGCCCAAATGATAGTGTATAGATAGTGTAATAGATCTTTGGGATATAGAGCGAATGAAACGTAAAAAGGACAGAAACGTTTTGGGAGGAGCTTAAAACTGTTTAACAAACATGAGAATAATCTTTAAAAAAAATCCAAGAAAGCTAAAGTAAAAGGACTCAAATTTTCACAGTTGTATCCGGTTTATGTTTTGATATTATATTCCCTGCAAAGTAATGAAAAGCCCATTAAACTATTTGCTCAACTTGATGGATGAGAGTTTTGGCAATCCCAAGAAACTGTCAGGCTTTTTGTTAGGACCTCAAAGCAAAATGTGAAAAGACGGACGACAGCAAGCGAACTAACACTTTTGACTTTTCTCTGCATAGTCACCATGGGGCTCAGTTCTTTAAAGCAAGCTGTCTCACAGGGTACATTTTTCAAAAAAAAAAAAAAGAAAAAGCTTTTCAACCATCAGAGCCCTCTGGAAAAAAGTGAAAAACACCCTAAGGTCTTTAAATAAATAATACAACCATTGGAGATAGTTGGTTGAAAGGTGCGTGGAAGAATCATTGGTTTATTTTTTAATCAAAGCAGAGCCCCTGTGGCTGTGGAGATGAGAGACCAGCCTTGCAAGACAGGGTATTAGCTTACACTGTACTGACACTTGAAACTGATCTTATCATCATGGTAATATACTACTTTGGCCAGCATCCTTTCTGCGTTATGAGGACTGACAGCTTGGGACTACATAAACCAAATCAAATCTTCCTCTATTCTGTCATTTTGAATTTTCTTTAGTGGGTAGTTAAATTCTGCAAAGCTGTTAAATTGATTTTAAAAAACATTTTTTCCTTTGCTATGACATTTAAAAAGATTCCAAATCTACTGGTTTTACATAAAAAATGTAGGTGTTTCTGTTGAAACTGGATCAACATTTTAAAAAAATAATAATACTTTGTGTTTTTTCTGTGTATTACACTATGTCTTTTAGGCTACGGAACAGTAGGCACTTTGATACTTTTGTAATCACCTGGTGACACATAAAGACCTAAATTTAGACTCATTGCCAAAAACTCTACTCTGTTCTACACGATGCTGCTATGTTAATTTATAGTGCTTTTCCGTGTGCCAATGTGTGCAAAAGTGTACTGTTTTAGAATGCTTAAAGCTCTAAGTCCAGTCGTACTACCAGAGCTGAATTGGAACATGAATAGACTTCTGGGCTACATTTGGCCATATGATCACCAAACTAATCAAATATTCACATTCTGGAGAACAGCACCCATGGACATTTTTCCAAGAAAAAGGAAAGAGCTGTTTCCGGAGCATTTTTTGATGCTCGTCTTTAAATAAACCAAAAGTCTTCTGCACCAGCACTGCCAAGGCTCTTGATTGTTAAGACTATAAAACGGCAAAATAAAACAGGGCTGATGCACTCAGAGTTTTGGGTCTGTTTACAACAGTGTTGTTCACCTTTTAGCATATTTCTTCAGGCAACACATTTTCATCCCCAATTAGTCACATATTGACACATGTTTAAGGACCCTTCCACGTCAGTTTTTGACATTTTTGGGTGTCCCCAACTCGCCATTTTTTGATGTGCTGGCTATTCCATTTAAATCAGGGGTCCGGTCCTAGACCTTGTCGGGCGCAGCACCGGACACAGATCAACCCTTGGGACAGGGACACTGATCAGCGTCTGGTACCAGTACTGATCCACGTGCGGAACCGATCCGAGTTTAGTACCGGGTTAGGATGCTGGTGCAGTCCAAGTCCCGGTATCGTACCAGTACTGGTTTATAGCCAGGCGGTTGAGGAGCTTTGACTTAATTGGAACGACTAGTACGTCAAAAAACGACGAGTTGGGAACACCCAAAACATCGATTTTTGACGCAGAAGGTCCTTGACTTTGTTTCAAACTGTGACGACTTGGGAATGAGAATGTCTTGACTTAGGGGCTGCCAAAGCAAATCAGCTTGTCACTGAGTTGCACATTTTGGCTTGACACAACCCTGTGTTTTATCTGGGCTGGGGACCAGCACTGGGACTCCCAGACTAAGGCCCCCTTGTAGCTGTAGGTAGGCAGTTCCGTGAAGGATCTCGCGCCAAGGGACCCACACTGCCCAAACAAACCAAGGTCAATCAAATGTCCAGTAGAATCCAGAGCAATACTATATTATCAGAAATGTGTCAGGAAGAGCCTTGAGCCTTAGATAACTGATTAAAATGAACAAAACGTGATTTGGGGCAATCTACAATTAAAAGTCGAATCTATCCATCCATCCATCTATAGAACCCGTTAAATCCTTTTGGGGGTCACAGGATTGCTGGGGCCATCCAACTTACTGTTGGGCGAAGGCTGGGCACACCTTGAACAGATGACCAATCAGTTGCAGGGCTACACAAGCACAATCAGTGGAAGTCAAATTTAATTGAAGATAACCTGAATAAAAGCCAAAGTGTTGTAACCTGCAGATTGTTTCTCCAAGTATCACTGAAAAACGTTTTCAGATGTATGTACTGTACTGAGTATAGGAAAAAAAGAAGGAAAAACATGTTACATAAACTTCCTTTCTGGATTGACAAATCATACTTCCCAGTTCTAGCAATCAAATTGACAATCTATGTTAGGTTGCTAGGAGAACAGTGTTTGTTTGACTGTTTTTCAGGGGTTGAGCTCAGTTCTAGTAAAAAGTAACTTTGACTGCTTCAGCATCTCAAGAGATTTTAACTTCATCCGAAAAAAATGGGGAGGTTCTCTTCCTATACCAACAGGACTGCACACTAGTGCACAAATCAAGAATGATAAAACTGGTTCTTTAACCCAATGGAAAACCTTTGGGAGGAAGCCAAGACTGCAAACCAGACTTCCCCTTCTGACCTCACAAATCCACATGCGCTAGAATGGTCAAACATTCCCATGATCACACTGCTGAAGCTTTTGGGAACACTTCCCAGAAAAAAGAAATAATAAAGCTGTTGTAGCCGTAAAGGATGGGCTGACATTAGATCAAATCAAATGGATTATGAATAGTGTGTCACTTAAATTGTTATGCATACGTATACGCAGATAAAACATAAGCAATTTATATCTAAAACAGACGTGTGTTTGGGTTAACTATAGTTTTGCCCTCCAGAATGCGGTTAAGTTAAAATTGTAATAAACCCTTCATTTGTATCTAAGGAGGTTAAAATTAGTGCAAGAGGTTTAGAATCAAAAACATGTCAAGATTATTTAGGAGCTGTAGCATCCAAAATAGAAATATGCTCCTAACATGATAACTTCACGCAGCTGTATGCTTGTATTCACTTGCACTACTTTTTACCAATGTAGGTATTGTACACCAGACTGAAGATCCAGAGGCAAACACACACACACAGCAACAAGGCATCACCCAATATTTTTAATGAGTCTGTTTCCAAGGAAACGGCTGGCAGATGGTTGCCAAGGAGCACATATATAATATAGACTGACAGTACTCAGAGCTATGTAAAGCTAAATATGACAAATATCGAGAGCATGTTGTTATTTGTCTGCTTTTTACTTCTGTCTCAAAAGAGGAAAAAAGATAATTAGTGGGGTTAACACTACAAAACTACAAAAAAAGCTAATGTGTCTTATGTGAAACTGAGCTCTAATTCAAAATGTATTATTGACTTAGTCCAAATACAGAAAAAAACGTACTGTCTCATACCATGGATGATTAGATTTTGGCAAATCATCTGCTTTTCAACACAATTATGCAGATTAAGTAATTAAATGAATCACAGCTGTGTAGGCTTTTTTTTTTACATTTTATTCCAGATACACAAAACAGATAAAATCCTTGTAAAAAGACAACTAAAATGGATGCATGATTTATTTTTTCATAAAACAAAAGGGTGGTAAGAACTATGAAATCATCAGTTTACCATTTCTCTTAGCTTTTCTGACCAATTATAGTTTCTTTGTTGAAAGTAGTCGTATGACAGAAAAAAGGGACTTGCAAAACTTTATTTTATTAAGTCTATGCTAATACAAAAATATTCCTAAGTATGTTCAAAATTTTGGTTGTGTTTATTACGTCAGTCATTGTTACAAAACTGCCTTTTCATTTCTTCTTTAGAGCTCACTAAGCACAGACACATCTATTAGATTTCTAAATCATGACTATTTCAAAGCTTACAGCTATAGATATACATTATGCATCTGACAGACATTCATTCGTAGAGATCTATTGCATATCACGGATTAGATCTTTCCCACAGCTTCTTGTGTAACAGTCCCATCATGCCTTGCGTGTTATAAACAAGCCATTTGAGTCGTTTCTTCCCAACCGATAAAGGATGTCTATTAGGAATCTAATAGACATCTACAGTCTATTAGCTATCTGATAGACATAGATATCAGATAACAAATATACACTCAACAAAAATATAAACGCAACACTTTTATTTTTGCTCCCATTTTTCATGAGATGGACTTAAAGATCTAAAATCCATTCCAGATACACAATATTAGCATTTCTCTCAAACATTGTTCAGAAATCTGTCTAAATGTGTGACAGTGAGCACTTCTGCTTTGCTGAGATAATCCATCCCACCTCACAGGTGTGCCACATCAAGATGCTGATCTGACATCATGAGTAGTGCACAGGTGTGCCTTAGACTGCCCACAATAAAAGGCCACCCTGAAATGTGCAGTTTTTTTTTTGCTTTATTGTCAGTGTCAGTATTGTGGGCAGTCTAAGGCACACCTGTGCACTACTCATGAACATTGGAGTATTGATCAACATAAAAAGTTTTTTTTTCTTTTAACTCAGAACAACAGACTTCATCCATAATAAAAACCTGCTCTGGATTATAACTATCCTCCGTGGATATCTTTTTAATTTTCTGTCCATTTCTAAGTCAGCTGATGCAGCTTCTCTTTTGATGGAGTCGCACTGTTTTGGTGCTAGACTAGAAAAAAAAAGTATTTTTAGGGTATATTTTATTGTCTAGCCTTTCAGTATAATATCAGCCCCTAGATTACTGCCCCTTTAATTATTAAACATTAAAAACTAGCTTGCTGTTTTTCTAGGAAATCTATGCAACATTTTTTTTTTTTATAATAACAGGTCTTTCACCCCATTAGAGGATAGAATAAAACAAATGTATACTCTCAACTATACACTTTATTGTGTTTTAATGTACACACATGACTTATTGATTCTTACCATGTTTGTCATTAAATTATTTTATACATTATTTATTGTGGCTCTAACATAAAGAACAATAGAATAAAGAACAGTTAGGTTACAAGTATCTGCTGATAAGACAATGTCCATTTATTGTGCTTTGTCTAAATGCTTTGCATATTGAAGATGTTCTTTAGATGTTCTTTAAATGATTGATTTTGAAAGTGAATGGTTTGTTTTTCTTGCTTGTCAAGCTGAAGTCTTATAATGGAGTGGGAATTTATTCAAGGTCGTTGGGTATTTTTTTTGTCAGATGACATCTGGATTAGAAAATTCCTTTACTAAACTGTGAATTAAAGACAAATAGGCATTTAATTGTAAAAAGTCATCAAGTTTTTCCTTTTGTATATCTCATTACTTTACCTTTTGGTCACTGAAAAGCAAAAAAAAAAAATCTAAAGGAAAATATTTAATTGTTGCTAAATATTCACAATGTCTCAAACTGCTCTTAATTTTATCTCAGCTATGAAGTGCAACAAATGTAAGATGACTTTAAGGAACAGGCTTAATAGCGTTAGTCTTTGACCTTTTTTCTGGTTTGTTGGTTTTACCTAAAGAGGTATTTGAACTATCGTAGCACATCAGTTTTAATGGAAGTCATGCATGTGTCACCATGTTAAATATCAGACAGACAATTTACTCTTTGATGACTAAAAACCTCAACCTATTAACATGACTGCATTTAAAAAAGGTCAGACACATCTAGAGGAATAAAAGCAAAGTTTGGTGCAGGAGAGCTCTGGTTGTCTGGCAACAGAAGATAGTGTAGAAAATTTGAAGGAAAATAGCAGAAACGTATTTATGAATGCATAAGGAGAGGCGTTACCTATATTAATCTGTCAGGATTTATAATCCATGTGTTTATTTCTCTGGTGAAAAGTTAACTAACTTTGCAAAACCTTTTCAGTTAATTATAATATTTTCTTCTTAGTGTAAGTCCAACTAAGATCCCTTTTTTTACAGAAGAGATCCACAACTTTAGAATTATTGCATATGTATATATATATATATATATATATGTTCCATAATTCTAAAGTTTTGGATTCCTTCTGTCAAAAGGAGGGATCTATATATATATATATATATATATGTGTATATGTGTGTGTATACGCCACATCTACAGCCAAGGACAATCTAGTAAAAATGTTAACATTCACTCAAGTCAATGTTAGCACATTGCTGTTTACATTTAAACTTATTAAGCACATATTTATGGACTTAATTTAACTGAAAAAATTCACAAGTATTTATGTGACCCATTTAACAATTGTAGAAGGTCACATTAAAGGTGTGAGGAGACACTGTTCAGTAGTGCCAATTTAGGAAATAATAAAAAAGACTGAATCTTTAAAATATTATTTTGATTTCAACAAAGGCAGCTACTATTTTATAATTCAACTTCCTGTTTAATAAATCATTTTTCCTCATTAAATGAGTCAGTGTTGGTGTCCCAGGAGGACAGGCTGACTACTGCCTGAGACTTAACATGACATAAGGTCACTCTATCATGGCAATTAAACAAAAACAGCCCATGAATATTGCATTTTTTTCACCTGATTGACGTGCTAAGGAATTTGTACATACATACGACACACATGACGCAAAATGTATCAGCATACATGTCCTCCCGCTTATATTTTATGAGTTCAGAAATTTGTATTATTGTCAGCATGATGCATAGTGCATCAATTTTCCTTCTGAAATTTAAAATCCTGCTGCCTGCTTTTTTTTTTTCCTTCATTGAAAAGGAGTGTGGTGCCTTAATGGACTTGATAATGGGGATCTGTCTTGTGGCAGCCATTACTGTGAGTTTAATGTGCACTCTCAAGGTAGTATGTTGACATTTTCAGCTTGGCACAACCAAAGGTTTGGCTCTTCATGCATGCTGCTCCCATGTGCCTAGCCTTTCAAGGATAATGAGCTAATTTGTTTTTCAACAGGACAGTGCTCACGATAAGAACAGAAGCAGGTTTTTAGGGAAGAGTCAGTTCCTCTTCAAAAAGAAAGACCCATTACCTTTATATGAGGAAAATTTGTGCTAAATTACATTCAATCTCCGACCTAATATGTATTCATTTTTTTAAAGCTTTACTCCTGGATGGATGTGGCCACAAAAAGTACAAACTCAATGTTCTTGTGGTTGAGGTAATGCATGCGAGTTAAAACAGTTTAAGCAAAATGGAACACGGAGGTACTATTTTATTTACGGTTATCTGCTACTTTGTTGATAATCCATTTGGTAGATAAAAAAAAGAAGCTATCAAAAGGGTTAGTGGTGTATATGTTTTTTATTTAAAAGTACATTTTTAAATAAATGGTTAGAAGGTACACTGCTATACAAAATGTTTTTGTTTTTTTATATTCCAAGGTATTCATTAGGTAATTATTCAGTGAAATACCAAGCTTTTCAAAGGATCTACAAAGAGTAAATCTGTTTCTAATTGGACAAAAATTTCCCTGCCAGCTTTATTTTATATAAGTTTTTATAGAGTTTCAGAATAAAATGCACAATATGGAGGCTACAAACACAAAAAGACAGGAGTTTGTAACAACTGCAACATTTTATTGATTCTTTTTTTTAATATGTCCAGAATTTAATTTCCTGATAAAGAGAGGAGTCTATCTAAAATAAGAAGCAATGATTAAAATTATATCTATAGCAGCTATTTTATGACTGCTCGCTTGGCTACATTTTTTTAAAAAGAAAATACGTTTTTTTTGTCTCTTTAATACAATCTGGCAATTTATTTGGTTATCTCAACAAAACATAATGTTATAATCTTTTGATAATAATGTTATTATTTAGTTATCTTAGGATTACGTGAAAAAAAAATGTATTTAATTTTATTTCTAGGCAGCACTCATCTAATCTGGTGGCATAAAAAGGTCATCTGTTTACCAGCTAACTGACTCGTGAAGGTGAGTTTATCTGATTAAGTCGTGTTTACCAGCATCTTAGGTTAAATTGACTGTATGTGAGAATATTGTACATCTCTCACAGTAAATGCACAGCTGAACTGGTAAATTGATTTAAATTAAGCTCTCACAGTCAATTTCAGCGCATTTTCACTACCAATGTGTCACATATGGCCATACCAGCTCATTGGCCTTGTGGTAGAGTGTCAGCCCTGAGATTGGAGTTCAAATCCAGGCTGAGTCATACCAAAGACTCCAAAAATGGGATACAGTGCCTCCCTGCTCGATACTCAGCACAAAAGGGTTGGATTGCAAAAATAGTTCCTGGGTACGTCTGTGTCTGCAGCTCACCACTCCCTCAGGGGACGGGTCAAATGCAGAGAACAAAATTCACACATCTAGTAGTGTGACAACTGATGGGATTTTAACATTATATGGACATTTGCTTTGGGGCCCCTCCGCACCACTTTTTGTCATTTATTGACTTGCTGGCTGCTCCCTTTAAATCAGAGGTCCCCAATCTCCGGGCCGCAAACCAGCACCGGCCCAAGGGCCGCTTGGTACCGCGTCCCATACTGCGTCCCAAGGGTTGGCGACCCCTGATTTAATGGGAACAACCAGCACGTCAAAAAAACGACTTAGGGACATCCAAAACGTCGCAGAACCATATTTCATAAATAAATAAATAATAAATAATTTAATAAATAAAGTTTTCTCTCACCATTAGAATATTTGTGCTATTTTTTTTCCATTAGGAAAATCTAATTTAAAATAATGTTTGCATTATATTAATTAATGTATATCATCACATTTGATATATATGGAAAAATAATGCAATAAGGTACTTTATTGATCTAAATTAGTATTGAGAGGTATTTAATTAATTGTAAAATTATGCTGTACAGGTGAAGGATCCTACAGATTGCTTTAAAATAGCCAATATTTCATAGAAAACTTGTGGATTCTGTCTTATGCATTTCACTACTATCCACAAAGCCTTTGTCCTTTTCCATAGTAAAGTTTGTTAAAACGTTATGCTTTAAATAACGGTAGATTTTGCTTTCTTTAACTTGAAGTAAAAAGGTTATACGCGTTATTCTTTTATAAGATATCCTTAACCAATGAACATAAAAAAATGTCCTTGAAAGTAAAAAGTACGCACAATTCATTGGTATAAAAACTAGGCTTGCAGAACAAAAGACCTGATTTAGACACATTTAACAAAGACATCACTGTTTGACTTTATGTTGTAGTTTTTCTCAAATAGCTGAGGCTGCTATGTACAATTCAATGAAAACTGTAGGGTACACAAAGTTTTTGTGACTTTGCTGCTCAGCATCTATATCATAAATGTGTCCTTTGTTTATTATTGGGTACAATGTTGATACCAGAAAGTCATATTTAAAAAAAAAACAACAACAGGGATTTAATTGGAATATATAGCTTGTAGGACACAGAACGAGGCAGTCTTAATGCATATCTTTCTGAGACTAAAATATTTTTAGCATGTTTAAAGATCTTGTAAAACATGATGACTTTTGGATATTTTTCAGCTTTTTTCTAGCTTTCCAAGAGCTATAAGGTCGTGATTTTGTGGATTTTAGCAAAACAATTTAGCAATGCAAGGAAATGCAATCTGCCATCGGGCATTAATATGAACACATGTCTAGGTTTGTTCAAGCTGTGGGAGCAGGTGGCTCTGACATTTAGTGCCAAAAAGAGCTCTAGTGCAGTTGGCCACAGTTACCAAACTGGACAACATGCATAACCTGTGAGCAGATTTATTTAAGAAGAAAAATAATAGACATTTTTAAGAAAGTATGATTTGAAATAAATCCAAACAGAAGTTGCTGCACCAGATTTTAAGAGATGTGATTTTAAAAACAGCAGGTCTTATGAATGATCGATGCAGTCATCCTTGAATCTTGTTTACAATAATCCACATCTGTAGCGCGGGGGGTGCATCCTTGAACAAACTGCTTTGATTCAATATTTATGAACCCACCACATCTGAGATATCGCTTAAAATTCTGATTACAAAAAAAGACCAAAAAAAACCATCACAGATGCAGGTTTTCCTAAGCAACTGTGATCCAAGTGAGAGTGGCACAAACGGAGGAAAAATGATGGCAGTGAGATGTATTGACAGGGAGAAACAAAAGGACAAAAGCCAACCTCAGATGAAAAGAGGACATTAAATCACAGCAAATAGCCCATCAAAACATGTTTTTTTTCCTTTAAAATTTAGAGTCCATCCCTGCCCCAAAGTGAAGGACTCTTGGATATTCTGTTAAAAATCTTTATCCAAATGCCAAAATGAGGATTAACATATTTATAAAATAATACTACTGCATAGGACTCAAAAGGAAAGTACTGAAGGAAAGCAAA
Organism: Oryzias melastigma; assembly: GCF_002922805.2. NCBI lineage: Eukaryota > Metazoa > Chordata > Actinopteri > Beloniformes > Adrianichthyidae > Oryzias > Oryzias melastigma. The sequence continues at coordinate 4,306,144 of NC_050526.1, forward strand.
ACACTCTTTTGACAAAGGGTATGCAAAAGACCTTGTTATACACATTATGTTTCGCACAACCTCCATTACTCTTAGGCCTGAACTCACAAAAGCACAAATGACTAGAACTCTGTCTATGAATCGATCTGAAATGATCTAAGCTTAACAGATCAATAATCAATCCATAAAAGTAAACACTGATCAAATGCTAAAGTCCGCTAGCTTGATGCTATTATATAACGTGATTTCCCATAGGGCGGCTAATGCTAACGCTCGGTCGACCTAAACACACATTGCTGACTAAATGAACATCTTTATAAACTCACAGGCAGGAATTTTCTAAACTTTTTTAAAGAAATATTTTTAATGGAGCAATTTGTGGTCCAAACATTGTTTTTTTGCTTATATTTTCTTTTTCTTCTGGAATAAGGTGTAATGCTATGGCATGATCGCCACCTAGTGGGCAAACTGAAACGCACTCCTGGAGAGGCAGAACAATTGTTCTGCCTTCTCATACTCCGTTTTAAAAATCCATGCAACACTGTAATGCTATTAATAATCTCATAATTTAACTAAATCATTTTACAGTATGTAAAGTGTGTCAGATTATTATGAATATATTATATTCATATATATTACAGAGCCCCTAAGGGGACATCAAAGGTGGAAAAAAAATGTCCAAAAGAAAAAAAAAAACATTTTTTTACCTTTTTTATATAGTGTCTGGTGAGCACCAAATACTAAATGGTGCGCACCAGATAGTAACCAGAATAAAACATTTTTTAGAAAAAAAAGATAATCGTGTTTAGAAAAAAAAAAAAAATGAAATTGAACAAAAGCCTCGCCCCCTGACTGCAATAAAACATGTAAAGATAAGTTGACACAACTGAAAATTAATTTTTAGTTTTATTTTTCTTGTTCAAAGACACCAAGTTACAATAGGAAGTAACTTAATTAAATTTCCCTCCCCAGCCAGATGTTCCTCACACACCCTCACTCTGATGAACATCAAAAGCTCCGAGCTTCAAGGAAAAAGGGGTTAGGTCTCTCCAAATTGTTCCACATCTGAAAGTTAGGCCACAAAAAAGCTCTGTGCTGCACTTTGAAATTCCTTTTGTAGCCTTGTGCCATTTGATTTAGTGTCAGTCCATCAGTGTGTGAGTCAGCAGTCTTTGAGATCCACCACTGAATTTGATATATTTAGTTTTTTCCCTGCCCATGTTTGTTGATGCAAAAGACTTAATAGTATTTTTTTTGAGTGGCAGAAACATCATAGTTTGCAACATTTTTTTAATCCACTTTTTTTTTTTTTGCCACAGAAGCTGCAGAAAATACCCTTGAGCAGCAGTTCTTTTATTGTGAAATGTATTCTTAAATCCAGCTTTTAAAAGATTCATCAATTAGGTGATGAAACAAGAACATAGAAGAAGCAAATGTAACCCAAGTTCTTAAAGAGAAATAAAAACAGAATATTTTTCTTCCTGTGCCACGTACAATCTATTTTGTAGTTGTTGCGCTGCAGCTGGATTACAGAACATGCTGTCACGCTATCTGCTAACAGCATCAGAAGCAGTTGGCCTATCTCTACTGTTATTTTATTTGTAAGTTGGCTAGAAGGTATGATTTAGTGGAGCGGAATACTCCATCAAGCTTTAGGTGACATGTGCACCTGAACATCAATAGTATTGACAGGGATATGTACTGAACCTAAACTCTTATCATTGACTCCCAGCAGGAGGTGAGAAATAGCCATGGATGTTTATTTTCTCAATAGAGAGTCTAAGAAGAGATTACGTGAGCAAAGGCAGGGGAGCATTAGAAAAATGACTCATCTCTAATGGAAGCTCAACCTTGCTGAACAGACAGTCTGAGTTTAGGGGCCTCGTTCTGCTGGCCTCAACTCACTGATATGACCACGATATAGGAAATATTGAAATTTGGTAGAAGTCCTCACCCGGAAGCTAAGAAATGGTGCAAATTGGTGCTAAAATCCTATGAAACTCTATAATTAGCTATGCTATATTCATTTAATTCAATTTTATTTGTTTATCCCAATATCACAAAACAATTGCATCATTTGGCTTCATGCCGGTAATATAAACAAAAGCGGATTGCCAAATTAAACCTAACAGACTAAATTAAACTGGTTATCTCTGCCCTTAGACCCTCATTCCCAGAAAGGAAAAACTCCCCCCCCCCCAAAAAAAAGGATTGTAGGAAAAAGAAGAAACCTACATATTTGAAGAGTTCAACCAGATAGGACTGGGGTATAGGTGGGGACGAGGTCCACAACCAAGATGAGCCAGAGGTGTGGTCCACTGCCAAGAACAAGAGCACAGATGATCCACCAGGAATCTGAAATCCCCCAGAGAGGAGTGGGAAAGAGAAACAACACGTGAATCACACTGCACTAAATAGAAGCACAGAGAACTAAATAAAATAAAAGATAAAAAATAGAGGAGAGGTATATAAGTAGTATATAGTATATCAAAGGTACAGTGAGTAACAACTACAACAATAGTGATGCTTTATTTTAAAGTCTTACTCTGATCATCTTTTGATCTATTTTTAAAGCATTCCCTGTGAATTTGTATTTATGATTATGCCATTTTTAGCCAAAATAAGAAAAAAATGTAATTTTCTTGGACATAGTTTCTGCAAAACATCGATAGTAAATCAGAAATTTGCCTCTGAGTTGTGGCATGGAGTAAGCCTGCTCTCCTTTCCCATCATCCCTTTGTTTACACCAGGGGCGTCAAACTCATTTTGGTTCAGGGGCCACATTCAACCCGTCTGGTCTTAAGGGGGCCGGACCAGCAACATAATAGCAAAATAACCTTTGTTCAACTTGTTATCTATGGCTTTGTTTTTGTTTAGTTATTTTCTCAGTTAGAAAAAATGTCTAAACCAACATAGTAGCCTAATCACTTATCGTTACACATTCATTCACAGAGGCCAATGGATTTCTTCAATGCATTTTACTAAAACAAAACAAAAAAAACGGTTTATTCAACTTTATACAGACTGAATATTGTACATTTGATAATAAAGCAATCACAATAGTAAACTCAAGAAATATTAAATACCCTGCCTAGACTATAAATGTGCAAATCAATGAAAAATTCAACTAAATTAAATCGCATCTTACCCAGACGTGAACGATATGGAGCCAATTTCTTGATCTCTTGTCATGCTGGTCTTGCTAATCCTTTGCTCCCCCTAGTGTCGGAATTGTGCATTATTGTGATTTCTTTAGAGAACCATAACTTGCCACAGGAATGGGCTAGAAACTTACTTTTTTTTTCATCATCCTTATATATATTTTTTCTCTTCTCAACTGTGCCAAATTAAACCAACTGGTGGGCCATATTTTTGACACCTCTGGTTTACACTACCAGCTTCCAGCTTACAGAACCCAGCAGTACAGTTTGCACGAGGAAAACAAAGACGTACATGGATCTATTTTAGAGCTGTCAGGCGATTAAAAATTTTAATCGCGATTAATCACATTTTGTCCTGAGTTAACTCGCGATTAATCGCAAATTTACATGTGGCCTTTTTTTAAGGAAAAAAAATG
>NC_050526.1:4310381-4318654 GCF_002922805.2 Oryzias melastigma
CCAGCTTCCAGCTTACAGAACCCAGCAGTACAGTTTGCACGAGGAAAACAAAGACGTACATGGATCTATTTGTTTACAAATAGAGATATAGGAATGGAAGGGAGCTTGTGGGCCTCCGACTGTAGCACCTACATCACTGCTTCAGGCTTTTTTGTCTGCTCAAGATTCACAACAATTTGAAAAATGCTATTATAATCTTAGTTTTCTTTGTATTTGTCCTTCATCATGAGGAAAAAAATGCCACAAGAACATGTTAAAAACACACGTTTTCATCGGAGCGGGTCTTTACATAAAATTGACAAATAAAAGCTGTTGTGACTCTTTGGTGTTTATTAGGCTCGCTTTAGGCTCTGAGACTAATTAGCAGATTTAGGAAAGGGTTTATTAACGGAGTTTACATGAGTAAAGGGTGCTAATCCCCTTCTGGACACAACCCATTAGCCATTCATTCATCCATCCATTAACATCCATTGGGTTTGGGACGAAAGGCCTTCTTGTTTCAGCCAGCGCTTTTGGAAGGACACAATGGTGTTTGCAGCTGAGGAATCTGAACTCTCCGGTATGCTAGGGCTCTTTTCAGTGGAGAGATGTCTAAGTAGCATTATTACTGGATGCTCAAACCACTTCTGTGTGGAGGAGGTCTACTCTGAACTCCAGCTGGATGATTGATCCTAGAACCCAGTCTCTGAGGAAGACATTGTGAGGGTAGCTCATTGCTGTTGTATTCATGATCCTCTGTATTGGTTTACGGTGTATAGGTTAAGTCCAGTTAGTGAATGTTGGACATAAACAGTCAAACTCATCAAACTCATCCCTTTGACTCCTTGAACAAAAAGTCAAAGTTCTGATCACTTGAGAGACCCCATCAATCAACCAGTCCATCCATTCTTATTTCTTCATGAATATTCACAAAAGTAAAAATAAAATGTCTCTGCAAGTAGTTGCTTAACAAACTGCTACTTTATCACTGAAACTGTTAGTTTTCCAGCCCAGAAAATTGCATGTACAGCCCACACGCTTAGGCGTGAAATAGATTTAATTCAGCTAGATTAAATAGTTAGTTTTAGATTTTCCGCCAATTAGAACCAGAAAATTTACTAAATTCATTAAACAAAAATGTTTGACTTCTGAATATGGTTGAACTCAGGCCCTACTTCCTAAAAAACATCTATTTTAGCCCAAATAAGCTTAAACATTCTAAAAAGAGCCCAGATTTAACATTTTTAAAGTGACTTTTATGAATAGTTGATAAGCTACTTTTATTAAATCACTCAAATGTTAAGTTAAGATTTAGCTTTTTGGAATCAACTCCTTGTGAATCATAAAAACATATATATTTTTTTTCCTTTTGCATGCTTGTTTAACCCTTTAACATCTGAGATGTTGCCGGTGACGCATAAACACAAAATCTTTAACAGACTGTGTTCAAAAAGTTACAGTCAAACAAAGAATATAAATATTGGAGCTCCGGGGTTAAAGCCCATGACTATTTTTTTATTTAAAAAACATTCTGGTAGTTTTTTAAGTATGATTGTGACGTTTTTAATCAAAATTCCACAACCTAAAAGCCACTTTTCATGTTGATCTGAAGCCTCTGTTTCCAAAATCTCCTCTGATGGGGCGTGGCTTTGTAGCCCCATCCCATCCGATTATGATAGCTCTGTGTCTCGCTAGCGTAAATCTTCACTGCTGCTACATAGAAATATCCGGCAATTTCGGTAATGTCCAGCCGTATGGTTTTGAGCCGGATGTCCGCTCGGACGAGGAAGTGAAGATCTTCATGAATTAAACTTCCTCCAAAATCCTGATTCTTTCTCCTTCCAGTTCACTGAAGACTCTTTTAGCTAATAATCTAATGTTTATTGACATTGCTGTGATCAATACATTCAGTCCATTGGTTTCTTGGGAATGTAATGAAAGCTAACATCAAAATTCTCTTTCATTGATTTACAATCCTTTACAATCCTTTAAAGGGTTAACCTTAGCAGAGACTCCAGAGCTGAGAAAAACGAAACATTATTTTTAGTCGATTTCAAATCCTTCTTTCTAAGTTAAGATATTATTCTACAGGTGTTAAGTGTCACATTTGGCACAAAGTAAACGTGAACGGCCTTCTTGACACAACTCAAGCAAGCCCAGATTTGAAGATTCTGTATTATTATTATTACTATTTTTTTTAACCATTGAATTTTTCAAAATCCTTTCCAAAACAGTGCCGATCCTCTTTAAATGGGCCCGTTTAGGTCAGTCAGAAAATGCGGGTCCTATTCAGCGTTCTGATCCTTCGCTTTCACCTGTTTGCTCCGATAATTTGCACTGCTGACCACCCGCTGGAATCTTTCACTTGTGTTGAGTCTCAGCTTGAACGGATAACCATGAACTTCAGGAGAAAGGTTAAATGTTGTTTCTCAGCAAACAGGGACAAACTTCCACATTTATATCCCACTTTTCTGTTCATATTCTTCAGCACAAAGTCAAAGCTGAACATTTGTTGCATTTAGTTGAAGGTTTTGCACATCCTCCTTCTATCTAACTCGTATTTTTCCTCTGAAATTGAATGTTACCAAACAGAATTTCATAAAACGGATATTTTCTTTTGAATTACAGCATGAATCCTGCTCCTGTTATATCGAATCTGCATCATTGTTGTACTGCAACGTGTTTCAGCGCTTCTTTTAACTCAGCGTTGACACTTGCATTTCACGACATTGTTCTCCGACTCAAAGCAAATGAAGGCAGACTGTCTCGTTTGTTTAGGCTCTGAAATCACTGAAAAATATCCAACTTTGTGTAACAATCACTACAACTACCATTAAATGGGCTTTCTTGTTTTTTTTTACATCCTTTCATTTTACATTAGTAGAACCGGGGCGACGCACTGATGACATCCAGTTTCCTTGGGAAAACAGATTGTGTGACCAAATTCTGTGATGACATTTTGCAGCCTGGTGTCAGAGAAATAATTTCCCCTCTCTCTCGGCCATGTTATGAAACACAGACCTGGAAAGAAAAATATCATTTGGTTTAGTCAATCAACCTTCATCAGCACACCAGATGTCTTCAGTGGCTCCAGTCTATTCGCGGAGTTCATCATTGCTCTTCATTAAGGTTTAAGTAAGACTTTAAAGACCAATGAAAATTGAAGTTTTGGTGTCTTTGACATGTTCTTGTTGGATTTTTTTCTCATGAAGGACGACATATATAAAGTAATTTAAGATTTTAAGTTTTTAAGTATTTATTTATGATGATGGGGCGGGAGAAGATAAAACCACAAGGTTTAAAGAAACTTTCAGTTGTGACGCAGCAACTGTCACACTGGCGCTAAGTACAATTTGCGTATAATGCACCGATGGTCATATGAGAATGTACGTGGAAGGAAGCTGTGATCGTTTTTATGTGAAATGTTCCGATATGTTTTTTAGGAATGAACCACGTTGAAACTGCGGAAGAAGTACGAATAAATCTTAAAAAGAACATGTAATCCTGTGCTTTCTTTGAGTCCTCAATTTTCTTTTAGAAGTTAACATGTATAAGAATTCATTGTCTGTGGGGTCATTGGATGTATTTGTAAATGGATGGGGGGGGGGTTTGACTGTCTGTTTTTAATTGTAAAGCGCTTCAAGCTGCGAAAGTATAAAAAGTGCTTTTTTTTTATATAAAGTTTGATTTGATTCTTTATTTGACAGAAATCAGATCGCGTAAGCACCGCCGCAGGCCCTTGTGATGTTTTGTTTTAGTCGGATTCCCCTGGTCCACACCAGTTTTAGGGAGTCCCCCTTTATGGAGGGGGTACCCCGATTTGGCAGGTCGTGGAAAGCCATTAGGCGGGTTATGGAAGCACAATTTCACATATGCATGTTGCAAAAATCACTCACAACTGCATAAAATTTACCTAATAATTGCCTTTAAGCCACATAAAATATTCATAGATTGTGTCATTCTTAACTGACCAAAATGTTGGATTCCTCAAAACTAAATTCACATAAAAATCTGTTGGCCGAAATTCTAGACGCCGCACGTCCATGATTAACAAATACAACAAAAACTTACAATATTGCGCAAGTATCACAAAATACATACATTTCATACGTGGACAATGTGCAAATTGTACATAACGGCAGTCCGATGTCGCTCTTAAATTAGTGGGCCAAGGTGTTCCTGCTCCGCTTTTTTTCTGAAGCATCATCTTGCAGACATTAACCTCTTCATTTACCTCGTCTGAGTTTTCATCTGTGTCAAAACTGTGTAGCTGGAGAGCTCCCATATTGCTGGCATTTTTTTTTTTTTTTTGCTCTGCTAATGTTGGTTTGTTGTGAGGGGCTGTAAGCTAGTGGGATGGAGTGTAAACAAAAGGAATGATGGGATATCAGCGGAACGTTACTTTCCCACCAACCAGGCAAATTTCTGTTGAACTCATGCGTCTCTGCAGAAAACATGTCTTAAAAACTGATACAGGCTTTTTGATTTTGGCTAAAAATGGCAAAATAATAATTAAAATGTCAAAATAGATCAAAATATAGTTGGAGTTAAGAGTATTTATTTTACAATTTTCTCTTTCTCTCTTGTTTTTTATTCCAATTTTAATGACGTTATAAATATTCACTTCCATGGCAACCTAGTAACTTTTTAACCCTGTTGTTTACATTACAAAGTCATATCTCCTTAATTTAATAAAAATCATGATGACATATTGTCCTGAATTTCAGATGAACTTATAGTCTTATATTTTTAAATGTATGAATCTTTGGGAAACAGTCACATTCTTGTAAGACGCTGTAGAAGATTGCTATGAGATGCTGGTGCTCAATAGCCAGCAGGGAATGAATGATGGTCTGTGTCCACTTCAGGGGGCATATTCAAAGCTCATTATTTTGCTATTATCATCCATACAAATGACCTTAACAAACTCTTCTGTCAGTCGGCTATCAGCCATATAGGGAGCTTACGGGTCCCATTATGAATCCAAAATGATCAAATTTTGTAATTCTGACATTTGGATACTGCATAATGTGAAATATATATTGAAAAACACTTCCTTCTTACAGCAAATAAATGATATTTTTTTAAAGCATTAAAGACTGTTTTTATAAACCACAGGGTAAAGAATGATTATTTTAAAAGATTACATTTTCCGACTGTAAAGGTCTTCTCACCTGGTGATTCATTTTTAGACCTGTTTTTCCATTCTTTGAATGTTGCCATGTCAGTCAAATATGACTTTCTAAAACCACATATTTTCTGAGAATGGGAAAATTGGCAAAAAAATAAAAAATCAAATAAAATAAGCCTGACAGGTGTTGGAAGACTTCCAATAGAGACATTGAGGGATTTTAAAGTTACCTGTCAATCAAACTCAACAACCCACTTGTGCTCAGTTTCAAAGTCAAATAAATATTTTGAGAGATTTTGATAAGGTCTTTAGATCTCCTTCTCTGTACAGTTTTCTTTCATATAAAATTTAGCCACAAAGGGAAAAAAAAGTTGTATTTAAAAAGCTGCAAAAACTTTTTTTTCTTGTTTTTTCTGTACAGTACATGTTAAAGTTAAGTGAATATAGACGTGTTTGCTCAGTATTAATTATCTATAAATAAATTATACAGTTTCCAACCAATCTGAAATTATTAAAGTAAGGTATATACCATACACTCCAGTACTAAGATCTGCAAAAGGGAACATTTAACCACAAAAACTATAATGGGATGGGTTTTAACGGTTATTTAGATTGAACCCGACCAGGACCCATAGGAGGAGCCCTGGCCACCAGATCCCCACCCCAGACCTGGATCCAGAATGGGACGCCAATCTGGACGGCATAGTGGACCCTTGCATTGTATTCCTCATAAAAGGGGGTCCTGAACCACTCTTTGTCGAGGTCCGTAGGAGACTCTACCAGGCTCAGAACAGCTTAGCTCCTGAGATTATTCAAACTCTCAAACTCCTCCACCACAGTAAGGTGGCATTTCTGAACCACTCTTCGTCGAGGTCCGTAGGAGACTCTACCAGGCTGAGAACAGCTTTGCTCCTGAAATTATTCAAACTCTTAAACTCCTCCACAACAGTAAGGTGGCGTTTCTCCACATGTATGGTGGGTGACATGAGAACGTCTTGGGGTCTTCCCAGTGGTGATGGAGGAAGGGACCCGGGAGAGGGAAATCTGGGGATTAGAGTGCTGCTCCCTCAACCTGGTATCAGATGAGCGGAAGAAGATGGATGGACTGTTTTAGGAGTTTCCCCCTTTTGTACCATCTGTATTAAACAGACCTTTCATGTGTAACACCAATTAGTAATTGTTACATCCCCTATGGGTAAACCTGGATCAAGTTCTGCAGTGTCTCCACTGTTCCTAACACTGAACGCACTCTACTGGACTGAGATGTCTAAGGTTTTCCAGGGATCAAGGGACAAAAAATATGGAGCCCCTTAGACCTTAAAGAATTACTGTAGCTTCCTCTTCTACTGCACATGTCTGGAGTAATAATATACTTGATGCATGTCACAAAATATATAGATTATTACTTTTTGTTTGGCATTATATGCAACATTTAGCTTTATCATGCCAAGTTGTTTCCAGTTTTTCATATTTGACATTTTATTGGCTGAATCATTGTCTAAATTTAGTCTAAATGATGCATTCAGTAAATTTAATGTGTCTAAATGATACAGATTTAATTCTAACTAATAGTAAAAAATAATGTTTGTTATTTGAGTTGTCCTGGATGAAGTTTTTCACTCTTTTTGTTGGCTATGTAACATTTTTTGGTGAGTGGGTTAAAAACCATCTCTCTCAAACAGATTGTGTTTTTGGAGCGTGGCTTAAAATAGCTTATTGTTGCCATATGACACATTTCACACACTGAGCTGAAGTATCCCCCAGATTTTTATTACTTCTAATCACATAAAATGATGAAATGCCAACTTGCTAAGTGCCCTGTCATATAGGCTGCCATACACATACATATGTTTGTATCCCACACATCTGTATAAAAGGCAGCACACGGTGTTCCTTGGAGAAAGATGTATTTACAGCACTTAACTTTGGTACAAAAGTGACAATCTTTCCAATTCTCATGTATTTTTGTTTTTTTTTCTCTCTTTTTTTACTCTCATCTAAACTAGATTGTAGCTTCTTGGTCCTTCACTGTCCACTTACTTACCTGTTCCCCAGCAGCATGTAAATGAGTTTGTGTGTTCCCCCTGGCCTCATGATTTACATTGCCTTAATTTAGTCCTGTGCTGGCAGTCGGCCCATGAAATCATCATTTGTCACATTAATAGTCCTTCCCCTTTGCCTCACGTTCTCGCACACATGCACTCTCCCAGTATGGCTCCATTCAAGTCACCCGTTCACTTAAGAGTTTCCTCATTCACTTTTGAGTCAGGTCTAATGCCTCTCCTAAACTACCAATTTTCTTCTCTTTTCCTTTCTTTACTTAATTGCCCATGTCTTTATTTAAGTGGTGGTAAATTTAAAATCATTGTAGCATCGTTTTGATTTGTCTTCCTAAAATAGACTGAAGTTCGTACTTGAGTTATGTGTTTAAAAGGAGACGTTCAGAGTTTATAATAGTCTTAAGTGATGCAAGGAGAAAACGCTTAATTTTTTTATTATTATTTTTTTTTATATAAATTGGTGGAAAAAAGGATAACTGCTGTGACATTGCTTCCATGGTACCAAGGCAACATAAGAGAATTCATGTAGAAAAGGATTATGCAGTTTGAAAGTGGATGCAGTTAAATATTTGTCATTTTAGAATCTTTTTAGTTTCCTTTTATATAGTGTTTTTTTTTCTTATCTACTGTCTTTTTTTCATAAAGTCTATAAATTGGATTCTAATAATAAACCTAAAGCTAATTAATCAAATTAAATTTGTGAGTTAGAGGCAATTTTACTGATTTGCTCTTCCATACTTCAATCCAATTTCAAATCTTCATTATTCTTCTTTCTTTCTTTAAAAAAAAAAAAAAAATCAAAGGTCAATGAAACTTCCGGCGTGGTTGTAGAATCCGGCCATGGACATGATTCTGAAGTTTCGTAAAAATCGAATGAACAAAAGTGTTGTTATATTATTGAAAAACGCGAAAATCCCCAAATCTCAGATTTCGCCACAAGATGGCTGCCAAGCCGTAGGTTGTGTGGCCATCGCATAATTATTTCAAATGACCCCGGGCTTATGCCCGACACATGTTATTGGCTTTTGTTTGCTTATTTCATTTTTTTTTTTGCCCCATAATCAACTTTTAATCAATTTATTTTTTTGGCGAGAAAAAATAAA
>NC_050526.1:4318726-4343636 GCF_002922805.2 Oryzias melastigma
CACTCTAAAAAAAACTATTTCACAATTCTCACCAAGTTTTTGGAAATTTTGGTGACTTTTCGAGTATGTGGCGGGGGTCAATTTTTGGCAAACGGGTTCGGTAAGAAAAAAAAGGAGCATAATAAACAAAGCAGAATCAACATAGACGTTTTTGGGTTTACGCTTGAGTGTGTCATTGTGTGTGTTTTCTGTCTTGCTATTCACTGGTCATGTCTGTTTGGGCTTAGCCCCTTCCTTTGAGGCCATTTTTCATGTTGTTTTGAAGCCTCTGTTTCCAAAATCTCCTCTGGATGGGCGTGGCTATTAACCCTCGCCACTGATCCCCCCCCTTCTGATTGTGATAGACGTGTGTCTGCTGGTACATCAAAAATGTCATGCAATAGTGGAAATGTTGCCAGCTAGAACGAGGAAAGGGAAGAGCTTCACAAGATGCATTTCTGTGAAATTGCCACACGTATATGTCAAAAATAACTGATTTTCATTGGAGGGGGTTTTTAGAATACTTAAAAACATGTGGTTTATCATCCAAACTGCTTTATAAGCAATGCCAGTTTGGTTTTCAAGAGTCCTCACTTTACTGTCTCACCGAGAAACACACATGAAAAACTCTTAACAGCTGATTCTAGTGTTCTCCCCATTGATCCGAGCACAGACTTTGACACTTTTTCACTCTATGTACTCGCTAATAAGATCACTCATTCATCTCCTGCATCATTCAGATGTGTTCATGGTCGCACTCAGTTTGTTCACTAAATCCTTTTTCTTTTTATTCACTTCCTGTGACCTCGGGCATGCCCCAGGGTTCTTCCCTGGAGCCGATGCTTTTTTGTCGTTTATATTCTACCCTTGGCTACAATTTGTACCCGTGTGACATTTTTATTGGAATGTGAGAAGCACCTTCACCTGGCTCACCTCTGCACACACTAATTCACTGTCACTTTCAAACAAAAGCCTTAAATTAAGTAATGACAAAACTAAAATGTCACTTTTTAGCACCAAATCCACTTCGACCAAAACTCTGAGTGTGTTATTTATTTATCCTTCTCATCCTCACCTGGTGTTAAGAGTCTGTGTGTCACCTCACACCCATCTCTCGTCACCTCTCAACTTGACTACTGTGACTCTAGTGTTTTGGTGTCCTCCAGAAAACCCTCCACACACTTTAACCTGTGCAAAACTCTGCAACGAGGGTCATAACAGGAGCTCACATCACACCTGTTCTGCACTGCCTTCCAGATCTCTTAAATACGTCTGATGCAAGATGTTGTAGTTTACCTACAAGGCTATTTACAACCTCACACCTCACTTGACCTGCTCCACACTCAAATCCTCTTACTGTCTATACCTCACTATGTGAGCGGTTTCTGACTGAAAGTCACTCCCCTTTAACATGTATGTTATGACCTTGTGCTGAATGGCTGTGTTTCTGGTTCCTGCCCTGTTTCTCCTCCTCCTACATAGGTTCAGGTATTTGGAAATTAGGTGATGATATAAAAGACCCATCTTAGGAGCTCTTAAAGGAGAATTCATCCTCTGGGTTTTTCCTGTCACAGCCAGATCGTCTGCTGCAGCTCTAGGGTCCTCACCTCACCTTACCCCCTGCAGGGATTCATCTGTTTGGTTCCCTTTGTTTTATCCTTTTATAAACATACATTTCAGTCCCAGACACATATTTAACATCACATCTACATACTTTGTTTGTTCAGTTTCGTCTTCCCTTTTATTTGTTGCGATCTAGAGCCAGTCGTAACAAGTTGGGGGCTTGTCCGGGATATGACTAGCTATAGACACAGCCATAAGGCCCAAGGCTGTAACAATGTATGACGTATTTTAATTGTTGCACTTATAGCACAGGGGTGTTCAAGCTATTCCAAAGATGCCCAGCCATTCAGCCTGCGTTCTTTGAACCCTTATAATATTAAAACCAAATGAACTTTTTAAAATAAAACATGTATTGCAATGGAACTCTTAATTAAAAAAAAGAAAAAAAAAACAGAACTATATCTAGATACATGTTTGCCATTTCATATTTGAAGAACAGAAATACATCTTTAATATCAAAAATCTTTTGTCAACATTAATTCTGGATTCACGTGAAATGCTTTCACAAATTACACAGTTATCTTATTCAGAAGGGAGTTTGTTTATAGAAATGTATAAAATATGTCCTTCTCGTTTGGCTCTTAAGGCTCTAAAAACCAAGTAGCCACAGGTTGTTACAGCTTATAACATCATTTCGCCAATCACTGTCAACAAATCACAATTCATAGAAAGATGTGGGGGGAACATATAGTTGATTTTATAACAGGAGCCTATAGGCAAATTCAAGATGGACGACATTAGGTCAATGGGCCAGACTTTGGACATGCCTGCCTGAACGCTTTAGCACCGTAACTGACCATTTACACTATCAATGCAAATCAGCTGATTCTAGTTTTGGGTGATATGGAAAAAAATGTATATCATAATATACATTATTTTATAACACAATACTAGTTTATATCAAGGTTTATTTTCTCTGCTTCAGAATCCGCTGGAAGAAGAGTTACAGTAGTCAAAAATTTGTCAACACTGGCAGTGCAACTCCTTATCTTTTCCTTACCAACCTATCTTTTACAGTCTTTCTCTCCATTATTGGGAAGTTTTTGTTGTAATATTTGTGTTTTCATTATATCTAAAAATGGTGGACGGTTGAGGTTATGAACGACAACCACTGATGTTTACGTGATGCAGAGGTCTGTTATATGTCTTTACTTCAACTAGTTTCTGGATTCTGTGTTGTTGAGGCTCTATCTTTTATTCACCAAGACATTAAGTCTTCTAAACTAGTTTATTTACAGGAAGTTTACTTCCCTTACTTCTCCTGTTAATTTGCACTATTCTTATAGGTCTTAACTCTCGCTCCATCTGTTGCTCTTTCCCTCTTCCAGCATGCGAGCTGATGAACCAGGGGATCCTCGCTCTTGTAACGTCTACAGGATGTGCAGCAGCAAGTGCCCTGCAGTCGCTGACAGATGCAATGCACATCCCTCACCTCTTCATTCAGAGGAAAGGGGACGGCGTACCCCGCACCGCCTGCACCCTCAACCCCAGCCCCGACGGAGAGAGCTACACACTGGCTGCCCGTCCACCTGTTCGGATAAACGACGTCCTGCTCACTCTTGTGTCAGAGCTGCACTGGCAGAAGTTCATCATCTTCTACGAGAGCGACTATGGTAAGTTAAAAGATTTAATTAGGTTCCCCTCATAAAATGACTTTTTTGTTTAGTAACTGCTCCAGAATCATCTCCAAATTCTGCAGGAATTGAGTCATCTAAGAGTCACCTAAACACATACTTAAAAAATAATCCTATTAAACATACAAACAGCCATGAGCACAAATAAACATAAGAAATGTTGAGTTAAAATTTGGTTAAAAAACAAAATCTTGTTTGCGCACTCATCATTAAAAGCTTACCTTTAAGGAGACAAGTCTGAGTTTAATTAGCTCACTTATGGCAGCCTCCTTGTGCATGTGAGGGGTGGGTCCCAGCAGTAATCACACTATTCTCAGATGTTCAGCACTTGTGCTTCATTATTTCTACCATACCATCCCTGTGGAACTAACATTTTTTGACCCACATTTGAGAGGGGAACAATGGCGAGCCAAAAATGATGCAGCGAGTTAAGAAAAAAAAACAAAAAACGCCTCGACGCTGCAGTTGCTCAGATGAACACTGAGTTTTCTCTGTTTACTTCTTGGAAGAGTCCAAAGCAGAAGAGAGATTTACACTAATTGTTGTCTATTATTTTTAATTTGATCACTTGGAACATTTTTTAAACTGTAGTGTGTGCCTTTGCTTAGTGTTCGCTTCTGACAAAAGGATTTTTGTAAAAAAAGAAGTGCAATCTCAATATTTTGATGGATTGATAAGATTCCAGAAGAGAAGAGAAACTTTCCTGCTGTCTGCCGTTTTCTCCATATTTCATTTTCTATTTTTTTTATAGCTTTTCTCACTGAAGTTAGCTCCTTTGGTGAGGCTCATATAAGAGGAGGCATGAATTCTGACTCCTTAAGACCCACTCTGATTAAAAAAACAAAAACATGTTCTTGTGGCCATTTTTATAATGACAGCAGGCCTAAAATTGCATTTCTGACTATTTTTATTGCTCATATCATTGTGAATCAGGAGCAAACGAGAAAAGGTAATTGGAAAATGCTTGTAGGTACGACGTAAAACCTACAACGGCAAGCTACAAACTTCATACGTCTGCATCCACTTGCAGACGGCTAAACCATTTTTGTTTTCCTCATCCGAGCTAGCATCTGTAAGCTAGCAGGAGAGTGTGTAAACAGATGGGTGATGGGAAGTGGGAGCGGGGCTTACTAAATGCCACAACTCAGAGGCAAATGATAATTAACTACTGTCGCTCTGTAGAAACTATGTCCTTAGAAAAGGAAAATGTTTGATTTGTCTAAAAATCGACTCATTTGGCTTATTGTGCTAATAACTGTGTTACTAACACCCTACAAACACATTAGTAACGTTTGTTAATGTGTTAATAAAGCTTGTTAAGGAATCTTGTTATAAAGTGTTACTAAAATCTCAATGAAATGACCACTGGGAACACTTGACAATACAGTTGCAGGAGAAAATATGTGAACCCTTTGGAATTACTTGGTTTTATACATAAACTCAACAAATGATTGTGTTTAATAAAAACAAGAAAACGGAAATTGGTGTAATTTAAGCAGGTAATGTTTTTCTACATTGTTATGATTTAGATTGAGATAAAAAAAAACACATTATGTGTCCATTTCGTACAGAAATCGAGGTTCTCCTAAAGGGTTCACATACTTTCTCTTGCAACTGTAGGTCAAAACTAGCATGAAAAGTTCAAGAAACATTCAAATACAAAAAAAGATTGCAGGATTTATAAACACCAGAGCTTTAATAAATGCATCATATCTCACAGAATAAGTGGTCTGACCTTTAAAACATATTAAACAAAATCAGTACTTATAGATTTCAATAAAACATATTTTTTTTTTCTTTTCATTGACCTACTTTTCAGCTAAATATAAGAAAGGAAGAGAACACAAAAGCAACAAAAGGGTCATGCGGGTTTTATCTCCGGCCTCACTACTGGATGCACGAGGCTATTCAGATCCTGACAATGTGTTTAAAGGGCTATGGAGTGGAATGGCTATTGCACATCACTGACACTCAGTGATCCCTTCACAAACATCCTCCTGCTACATGTTGTCCTTTTGTTGAACTGTGACAACGGCAAAGAAATTATAGAAATTTTCTGCCGTCAGATTATAACTGACTGAAAGAAAAGAAAAAAAACAGTAGTCTACTAATGTGTCGTATAAGTAAATGAAAATTTGACAAAACTAAAATATTTTAGGTGGAACATTTAAGATGATATTCAGTTCATGACAAGTTTCAAACACGCATTACTCCAAATTTCTTTAAACCATTTACAGCAGCTCTAAATGTAGGACAACTAAACACATTTAGAAAAGAATTTAAAGCATGTTTTGACTTGTCTCAGATGTCCCAAACCCGTCAAGCTGTTCTCAGTTTAGCTTGTTTGAATCAGAGTGTGAGAAATGGGAGACAGCTTTGTTAAGACTCAGACATGTGAAATTAAATTTTGAACAATCAAAAACTGAACTAACACCCAGAAAAGATTAGCATATGGGATTGATAGGAATACATACAACATTTATTTGATATCAACTGACTGTGATTCCAAATAAAGAATGTATAATCAATTTGTATATTATCTCAAATACTTGCCAGTATTGGCTGCAGCCTCCCCCTGATGTTCTAAACCAGTGTTTGGCTGCTGTTGTCACTTAATGTCAGCAGACTGTTATTCATGCCTGGTTGCAGTTGGTTAACTTTGCTTTAGCCTTTGTCACAACTCCCATTACTGGTGGATATGGGCAAAAAATGGGCAAACCGGTACAGGGCATGCATGTGGCCCGCAAGAAATATCAAGGTCACAGACAGCTCAGTGAGGGTGTAGAGTGAAATTATTCACTTTTTCTATGGGCATACTGTATGTGACGGCTCATAGCAAACACTATGCAACATGTAAGTAGACTGAAGTCCAGGTGTAGTAACTTTATTTAAAGTGTCTTCCAGAATTGAAAAGGCAAAGCTATTAACAATACCTAGTCGCAAAAATAGTAACTAGAACAGCAGTTCAGAGTATCTTAGAATCATTGGAGAGGTACTAGAGGACGCCTTTTCCAAGGGAGTCTCTCTTTTGTCAAGTGGTGTTCATTGTTCTTTGAATGCCTTAGTTACATGCACCTGTACAGGATTTTGAACCATACTTTGTGGGTTGTCTAGGCCCATGAAGGGTTGTAGACAGGAGTGGCACCATCTTGTAGATTGCAGATGTGTCTTGCGGTTCCTTTGAAGCTGGTGCGTCTATCTCAAGGGATGTCACGAAAATAGAATTTACAATTGTCATCTGTGCGTTCAATGTATTATGGAGTATTTGTAAGATAATGTAAATTACACACACTGTCATGCACAAATGCTGCATGCACAAGGTGTGCAGGTGATACGTACAGTAAGTGCCGTAGGATCCTCATACAAACTATGCTTTGGTTGTCTAATTTCCTCATTTCTAAAAGTCAGGATGTGTGCAAGGAGCCTCCACTTATTACTTGAACATCAGAAACAAGCCCCTTGTGCAGTCCTTAGGGTTTAGAGAGGTTGTAAAAATGAAAATCCCAACTTCTTCCACCACTTTGTGTTAAGTATTTGCTACAACCTGTCACTTGCAGAATACCTTTAGAAAAAAATAATGTATTAAGTGATCAACAATATAAACAACACAACCGTTTGCGAACCTCCTTCATACCCTGTTCAGGTTTGCCCATTTTTCACTTGTAGACAGGCCATATCCACCCCTAAGGCATAAATTATAACAGTAGAAAGCCAATAAGAATGTTTGCAGAGAACGGATTTACAATTTCCAAGCAAGAGCAGTGGTCAGTTATTGAACTATTTTATCCCTCAAAGTTCACAAATAAAAGCCATTTTAAACTTTAAGGCCACGCTCAAGACCAATAGTATGACTTTAGCTACAGCTCAATGGTCTGATACTTTTCAGTTAGGAAGGGTTAACGGAATCTCTTGATCAAGAGAAAGACCGAAACATCTAGTGTCTGATGGGGGTGAACGTGAGATTCTAGGATTCACTGCTGAACCCTCTGGAGGTGTCTCAGGCCCATCAGCGAAAAAACAAAGATGGAGGGGGCCCACTTAAAAACCCAAAAGAAGCCACCATTTGTTTGCCTGCCACAGTGTCTCATCTGTGTCATTGTATCTACTGAAGGACAACAGACCTAGTCTTACAAACACACACAATTGTCAAATCCTTTATTATATTGGGTGGTTTGTTTGGGTGTATTATTTAAAATGGGGTTTCTTTTACTGACTTGTGTTTGGTTATCTTTCTGATTTTGGTAGGCTTTTGTAGTACCTGACCAAAATTCAGTCAGTAAGTCAAAGTGGAACAACCTAGCCGAGGCGAGGGACCATGTCTTATGTTCATGTTCATTGTGGTTCTGGAGGTCAGGGGCAGCATTACACACATCAGTGTACAGCCTACCGGAAATGATTAGAAAAGGAAGAAGGTTCTGAAGGTCTGTCTCTAGAGTTGGCTTTAAGGGATCTGCTGGTTGCATCCTGTAAAAATAAACTCAACTATTCTCATCCACACAAAACTCTAGAGTTTCTTCTTGTTTTTGTTTTGGATCTATCAGTCGCACTCTGGACACAAGTGTGACATTTGGTCTTAGAAGTCGGATGACGACCCAGAAAACAAGGAGCAAGACTGCCAAATTTGTGACGGAGCCAGAGCCAGTTGAACCTGACAGGGGAGGTAAGACTGGACAACTGACGGTGGGGATGAGGGTCCTTCCTTCCAGCCGCCACGGGCCACATTTTCAGAGCAGGAGATGGTCACACTACTGCAGGAGTTCATCCATGCCCAGAGAGGCAGAGAAAAGACCCTGATTGGAGAGTTCCAAGGTTTGCGGACGGCGATGGAGGCTGGCAGGGGGGTCGCCTTCTCTGGTCAGTGTAGGGATAACTGTCTCTCCTACAGGACTCTCCTTGGGTGGGCCTTCAGCACTGCCGCACCCAGTACGGCAGTCATGGAATTTATAGAATTATATTTTGGAAGCTTAAGTAAAGAGAAAGTTTGGGTTGTCAGTATATGACCACTTGCTAGCACTTTGGATCAGATGGAGGGGAGAAAAAGGATAGTGTGTCGTGTGGATTTGCTGGTAGTATCTGGCCGATGAAGCTGTCAGACCGACTGCCATCTAAAGAAAAGGCAACACTAACTTCTACATGAATAAATATATGTATATTTGTTGACACTAACTAAATGAGCTCATGCAACTCATGCAATGAGATGCAGCAGAGGGACTTTGGGACTACTCTGTCCCTGAGAGTCTGAACATCTGAACCTCCCTTGGATCCCTATTGACTGCTTTTAGTATAAAACATGCAGGCAACAAAGCTCTGTTCAAACAAAACAAGCTTCAGTTAAATACAGGCAACATCTGCACTCGCGTTGCACTGCTACGTCTGCGTGCATTTAATTAAAGGAGTGCACCAGCTAATTGGGATCTTCATCAGAACTATAAGACCTGTTGTATCTGCCTTGAAGCTACACTACATTGACCATTGTGCATACAGATAAAATACGTTTCTGTGTGTTGTAACTTTATTTTTGCCTATTTTTAAGTAAAGAGAGCACTTATGTGTATTGTTCTTGTTTTCTTTGCATAAAACATACATTTTCCGTCAATGTTTTGTTAATTTCATTTTTGACTAAAAGCTTTAAGAGGATTATATTAGTGTAACATCACAAATAAGGACATGTTGAACCAAAACAATGATTAAAACTACAAAACAGCCTAGCAAACTGCTTCTTTGAGTGGCTGCAATAAACCGGGAAGTGTTGCACCATATCAATATAATCCTTCCTTAATTTAATTGTATTGAGACCCTTCTTCCCTTGGCAGGGTTTTTACTCTTAAAGGCATGCATTCCTGATCACATCCAGAAGGAGACTTTAGTATATAGGAAAGGATTAAATTTAATTAACTGAGCAGCACTATTCTAGGATCATATGGTACTTTAACAAACAATAGGTCCATTAAAAAAGATGTCATTTGTTCTCATTCTCTACAGAGCAGCAGTATTATGAAGCTGTTTAAAGAATTAACTATTTCCAAGAACACACTATTGGCTGTGCTATGAGATCTTCTTCAGTGAAGCATGTACATTTTTGAGTAGATACCCTGAACCCCATTGCTGTACTGGTCTGGGTGGGCACTGTGGGTATGTATGAATAGATTCACCACATACTGTTTCTTTACAACATAGCTAAACCTTAAGTTTTGGTTAGAGGTCACTTTTAAAGGTATTCATTCTTTATGGGGACATGGGATGCATGTTTCAGATCCTCCAAGATTTCACGGCAGACATTTATGATTGTTGCAGCCTAAAATGCATCCCCTTCCACCCGCGTGTCCACCTGCGCTCAGGGCAAACCATTATATTTATGTCTATTTCCAAACATGTATGTAATGGCCGATCACGCGCAGCTTGAAGAGAAAAAAAGACTAAAGAGAGTGTATAAAAAAAAAAGAGCATGGCTCCCCAAAGTCAGAAGGGAAATGATCGTGAAGCTACGTCGTTACCCATGACCGCTGTCACTGTAGATTGGTCAAAGTTGCAGTGAAAACGTAAAGTTGAAGAGTGTGCAACGAATTATGGGTTTTGCTTGAATTTGCATTAATAGTTGCGATAGCAGGATCGCAAAATCCTGGAGGGTCTGATGTGGGGTTGGGTTTTTATTGTAAAACCTGTGTTTTGAAATGCAAAGCGCTCCGAGCTGAGCAATAAATGAGAATCGCTTTTTATAAATAAAGTTTGTCTTGATTTGATATTGATGCCACCCTTTCACTTAAAGGTGTCTCTAAACTGGCTCTACCCACAAACTTTGCACCCTTCCTAACTGTAAAACAACAGTAAAGAGTGGCACAAAAGTTACTTACATGAAATTAGCATAAGCATTGTTAAACAGCGCTATAAAAAAAGCCTTTTAAATGCACATAATTAATAGCAAGCAGTAAAATCCAAAGTTCCTCTAGGTTCACTTTAAAAGCATCTCTGTACATCTGGAGTAAATAGGCCATTCTTTTTTTATGTACGCCATTATGTAATGTACAGTAAATTGTGTCTACGGTAAAAAACAATAAACAGAGCTCATCTGCTGCTGCATGTCAGTAGGAAAGGTAGCTGCTGTTACAGCCTGCAGCTGGATTCAGACAGACTGTTACACAACATGTTCAGTATCACATATTTAGTTCACCTTTTTAAAGTAACATTTCCTGTGTGAACTCACAACAAACACCAGTTTCAACACATAAACAACTTTGTTTAGTCAAGTGTTAAATGTTTTACCTTGATTTCATTTAACTTGTGAATAGGTTTTGAACACACTTCACACAGCTGGTATCCTGAAGCATAAGGTTTATTAGTGAAGACAGTTTCTTATAGTCCAAACAATGCAAAAAATAGCACATTATATAAACAATCTTTAAGCTAAAGCTCTGAACATGATTTTTAACTCTGCCGCTAAAAAAAAAAAAAAAAAAGGTTCCGTCCCAGAAGGCAGAAATTGCTTTTCTCATTTGCTGCATCGACAACAAAAAACAAATGTGAAAATATTTTTTTATTGTTTTGTTCTAAGGCTTTGGGAAAATAAAGAATGGAATTACAGTATACTGTTATCTCCAAGCAGTGCGATAATGACTTCCAAAGATTTTTTTTTTATGCTATCGTTAGCTCTCCCTATAAATACCAACTCTGCTTTGTTGATCATCAGCAGAATTCATGGTTAATGCCATTTTGTTACTTTGAGATGAACTTGTTTTAGTTCTTTTCATTATACTCAGGATTACAAATGGATGAAATCATATTCCAGATTTAATTTCTTTGGAAAAACATAAACGTATTGACAGTGTGTGCATATCCAGGGTGCAAAATATCTTCTGACTGCGAAGGTAGAAGTAAAGAGTGCACTTTCACACAAGTTCTACTCTTTTCTGGTGAACACGTTTTAAAAAATTAAAACTATAAAAACCAAAGAAATATTCATTGTCAGTTTTAGAAAAAACAATATATTTAAAAACAGTCCAGCCAAACACTTCCATTGGAAAGGTCAGTTATATGTCTGATTTGTACCAGAAACCACGTACGATTACACAATTACCTAGTTACACACAGAAAAGGTTTTAGCACATAAAAAAAGATGTTTTTCTCCTAATGAATTCATCTAAAAAGTAGATGTGTAATGTGTCTGTTTCAAGCATAATGATAAATAAAGCTAATTAGCTGAGTTATACCATTTATATGTGATGTATATCATTAAAAGTAAGCACTTATCGTTCTAATCAGAGTTTATGCACATAGAAATGTTTTTACAATTACACCTTTTTTTCACAATTTACATATATATGTACATACATATATAGTTAATACCACTTAACACTCAACTTGTCTTTCTTTTTTGCAATTTGTTTCTTTGTTTAAAAAATGCATAGAACTGGAGCAAACCTGCTCACTTAATGTGTTCAGCACCACTCACGGGATTGTCGGCGTTTAAAAGATGTGTCTGTCAAAAGGCATTGTTTTTCTTTTACATCGCCCTCTGTGTGACCCACTCTGTAAATGTTGATGTAGATCCTGTGCACAAAGGTCTAAATTCATGTTAGAGAAGTGCTGACCTCGTGTGGTCTTCCATGTCTTGTAGGGTTGTTTTGCTTAAATGAATGCTGGGACCTGTGAAAGTGTGTAGACACTAGAAAGGGAATCCATGGTGTAGAATACAGTCACATATCCCAAAATGCTACAGTGCAAGTTTTTGAGCAAATTTGGTAGGTGACTACACAGCAGCATTTGTAATCGCCGTGGCAGGAGCATTTATACTAGCCATGCAGAAGTAAAATGATTTTTCTCTAAAAGTGGACATCGGTCAGTGACCAACTCGAGATCGCCTGGTGGCGGTCCAGAGACAGGTGGGGGTGACACCATATTGAGCTGGGCAGCTACAAGTCTGTGTCAGCCGGAATCACCGGCCGGCAGCAGCTCTGATTGGACAATGTGTCTCCAGACGGCAGCCGTCCGTATCAATTGCCCCTGGCTGCCAGCCACCTCGAGATATATATAAAGTAAGTCATTGTGCATACCTGACGGCTACTTGGCTGCCGCCATCTTCATCCATTAATCGATTTTTAAAGAAATTGAGCGGCGACATGAAATCTTAAAGATTCTGCCGATGCCTCCCCATCACACGGTGGCAGATGTATTTGTGACGTAGTCTTAGCTGTAAAAAAAAATGAAAAGAAACACCACCCTGTGGACAGGAGGGATTAAAGTCACACTCCAACTATATTTTTTCTATTGTAAATTTTTTTTTTTCACAGTCGTCTTTTAATTAAGACTATACAGTGTCATGTTTTTAAGTCATATGTTCTGCAGAGAGGCAGGAGCAAAGTAGAAATTCCCTGTTGTGGGTGGGACTGTTAGCCAAATCATTTCCCAGCATTCTTTTGTTTACACTCTCTCCCATTAGCTCTCTCACTATATTGGCCGGGGGCATTTAATCTGTCCCGCCAAACTGGAATAAAGAATTTTGATTACCTGTACTGTTTTATTTTTGTGTAGTTCTGGTGTCTCCCCATAGATGGCTCACTACAAATAAATTCACCTTTGTTCAACGTAGAAAGTTATTCTGCATTCATGTAGTGTTTGAAGATATGTTGTTTTGCCGATATTCATGCTGTCATTTTTTCCGGTTATTCCAATACCACATGAATGCAGCATTTCCCTGAATTTGAGTTTTTCCCTGAAGGGCATCAACACATTGGTTAAAATGGCACTGAAATGAGAACAAAAACCTGAAAAAAGCAAACCAAAAAAAACTCCCAAATTTTATGTTTTAAAGTAATTTTTAATCAAGAATAAGGCTTGTTTTTGTCCAGATCCCGTGATTTTTTTTTTCTTTTACCAAACATCCATTTTCTTGACCGCTTCTTCCCCTTCGGGGTCGCGGGGCGCCGGAGCCTATCCCGGCTACTGAAGGGCGAAGGCGGGGTACACCCTGGACAGGTCGCCAGTCTGTCACAGGGCCTCAATCACACACACATTCACTCTCACATTCACACCTAGGGGCAATTTAGAGTCACCAATTAACCTATGAAGCATGTTTGTGGACGGTGGGAGGAAGCTGGAGTCCCCGGTGAAAACCCACGCATGCACGGGGGAGAACATGCAAACTCCACACAGAAAGGTCCCAGCCGGGAGTCGAACCGGGGCCTTCTCGCTGTGAGGCGAGAGCGCTAACCACTGCGCCACCGTGCAGCCCCTTTTACCAAACATGACTTACCAAAACACACCACTAATCTGCTCCTGGTCTGGTGCTTCTGTCACTTTTAGAACCCTTTGTGCCCCATGAGTAAGTAAGTTTACCCATCCCCCCCACTAGATTATAGCACTTCACAAGCCCAAGCTAACATTAGCGTAGCAGGAAAAAAAAAAAAAANNNNAAAAAAAAAAAAAAACGGTGAGTCATATGCCATATGACAGCTCAGACAAGGAAAATGAAGACGTTACTGGACCTATTTGTCAAAATTGTAGCAGAGAAGGCCGACTTTGGTCCGTCCATGGCAACTGCAAACCCAAGCTTTTTCTAATAGCAGATTTCCATCTGCTTCTCTTCCATTATGATTTGAGTAATACTTGGAAACACAGTTTTAATCTTAAAATCTTAAATATATCTCCTCCATTATGAGAAAAATGCTACAAGAACACGTTAGAGACACCACCTTTATTGGAGTGGGTCTTTAAAAACAAGAGAGGACGCTTGTGTGGAATATAGTCCACAAAAGTGTAGGTTTCCAGTCAAGTGGCTGCTGGCGTTTAGTCTTAAAGTTCGTTGATTCCCTCTAGAAGTACTCATTCACACAGCAAATTGCGGGCAAAAACGTTCATAACCACATCAATGTCACTGGATCCGTCTGATACAACAACCACTCTGCACTCATCTCACCCAGGAATCAACATCTTTGACTTTGAACTCTTTTGGTGGTGCAGAACATTTACTCTATAACACCTGGAAGAAATGCAATCAGAGTCCATTTAAAACCTCCTCCTAATGTGGCTTGGTTCTGTCCTTTTTCACGGTTTAAGCTGTCTAAAATCAATGACTATCCAATTTAAATTTCCTAACAAATAGATTATGGCCGGCAGTCTGAACTGACCCAATGACTTTGGCGACCCCACGACTTTCACTACAGTATCACGGTAAAAGTCGATACCTCCCCCTGATTTAGCGACTTTATGAATTTAAAACTGAGTGGAGCCATCTTTAGCTGTGATTTGAAAAGTCCAGCAGGATTACGCCAAAACAGATTGGTAATCCCATAGGCAATCAGCCCCAACAATAAAACCACTAATAGGGTCAAATGAAAAACTTTGATTATCTCATTACAAAAGGAGTTTTCTACTTTGGCATTTACCACCCACATAAACCATATAACAAACAAAGCATGGATCCTCCCCAATGCTGCAGCAGAATGACTTCTCACATTAAACAGCAGCATAGGTGTGGAGGTCTTATCTTATTACACAAGGACATCTAGATACCAGCGCATCCCGTAAAACGTGTGGACCGCACACATTAGCTGAGGTGAAATCTTACACAAGAAACAAAGCATCTTTTGAAATATGTCTTGAAATTCACAAACAACAAAGACTGCAGGGTTTATAACACTCTAAATTGTTTATTGTTCTTAACATACCTTGAAAAAGGCAGCTAATGAATAAGCGTGGTGATATGCAGGAGGCAATCGACTCAACTAACGCATGCTGGAAAACTCTAATAAGCAGCACACGAAGGGAAGCACAAACCCAGAAAATGTCAAACAATTGTTCATTTCGAGCAACTGTAGGTCTTTCCAAGTTTACCTTGACTCGGTAAGGACTTTAGAGCATCTGCATCCGTCTCTGTCCTCCCTGTGGTGTCTGTCTCTATTTCTGCAGGACAGAATTAGCCTGGCAATAAGCAAAAGATTGATTAAGCAGCTTTTGGTTCCAAGCAGGGAGTGATTCCTGATTCATTAATAACAAACGCAGAGGACTGAATTTAGACAGCTATCTCACACTGGAAGAGTTAAGAAGAACTCTGAAGAAAAGTCATCCAGTGGCTTAATTTCTGTTAATTTCTTAGTAACTCGGATGAATGGATTTTTCCCCCCTTTTAGTGTCAGTTTTCTTGATATTTTCTCTGCAGTTTTTCAGTGCTTTGATCACGTCCATTTGCTGGCTTTCATCTCAGATGGAGACGAAGACAGAGTTGATAATGATGTCATTAACACCTCAATGCATCAGTTGTAAATCTAGAGGGGCTGTGGGCATGATCCTCTGAATATACTAGTTGATTGGCATTATCATTTTCAATTTAAATTTTCACTCAGCCTCCAGTGTCAGTGCCCATTACTCACGCGGCTCTGAGGAACAGCGAGGCTGGACTCCATGCCACAGTCTGCTGTCTGATCACCCTCGGACTGCGATGTGAGATTGTGGTTTCTGACACTGTGAGACTATTGGGATTTTCTGCACCCCGTCTTAGTAGTCTTGAAAGTGTGGCTTTCTTTCCATCTAAAGCACAATTTGTAGCACTTCTGGAGGCAAGAAAAAGGATGATTTCCTTTTCATGAGCTATTAAGCTTTTGTTTCTATTTACATGAGAAAGTTTGCATTTTTTTTCACAGTACAAATAGTAAATGGCGTATAGGTTGTAAGGGTGTACTCAGACTTGACACATTTGGATCGGTTGAAGTGAACCGAGTTTGTTTCCTCCGATAATCTGGAACAAAATTTCAGTCTGAATACACTCTGGTCCTGGAGCAAGAGCCGCTATTTTTCAAGGTGGTTCATTTCCAATCAGACTAAGTTTCGGTTTGCTCTGAAATTGCTCAGTCTGAATAGGCTCCATGCTCAGATTGGAACAATTGGCCCAAAAGAACCACTGTAGCCAGTCGTCACGTGATATAAACAGATTGGGAAAGAAGCAACCGACCAGCTGCAGAGAAACGTAAAGCAATGATTGTCATTTATTTGACAGAATGAAGGGTCCAACTGTTTATTTGTTATAACAGGTATCTTACATGCTTTTCTGCTACTCGTTACGCGGGATGCACCCAGTGCTGCTGTGACACCATCCTAAAAGCTATCTTGTAGTTCCCACTGCAAACCTCTGGTGTGTTTGTTGATGAGAAAGAAAGGGACCAAAAATCTCAATTGAAATTCAGTCCTTTTAATAAAAAGTTGGATCAGAGTCACATAGAGAACTCTGGATCTCCACTATGCAAAGACAAAACCTTGTAAAATGTCCACAAATATAGTTTGCAATGTCCTTGTGTGGCTTCAGACCAATGTTTTTATCAGGACAGAAGACAATCTATAGATATCATAAACACTTATCAGTGAACCTTCATAGTTGTCGTCTCCCTCCCCAAAATAGCATTAAAAAGTGTTGGACCTGACCTCGATAAAGACCTTTAAAACTGATCAGGGGCATATGAAGTTTAGACAAGTGAACTATCCCAACAAGGATGGCAAAACTTAGGACTTCTGTAATTTCTAGTTGATTTCTAGTTGATTTCCCCACCATAGTAATTCCTGGCCAATGACTGAAGAGATATTTAGTCACGTGGTTTTGTTCATAAGGTTTGGTTCGAACATGAAATGTCAGCTTGACAGCAGTCTGAATACAGACCAAACACAAGGTTCAGGACTCAATTCGGACCAAATCAAGAGGACTTGCTCCAGACCAATGGACTTTTCCAGTCTGAATGTACCCTACACTGATGGTGGTATTTCTGCCTTACACTGTCGCCAACCTCACCTGTAGCAATGTCCAAGGACACTTCGACACAGGAATCGAACTTGCAATCCTCCCGATCAGAGGTCGGTGGTGTTAAAATAAATTAAAAACACTAAAAAAAATGTTTTGTGATAACTTGGATAATTCTAAAACAAAAAGAAAACATTAAATTATTTTTTAACTGACTCTTCACATATTTTTCTCGCTCTTATTTTTTATGTACAGCTTACTCCTGTGTTTTTTTGTTTTTTGGGAACAGTTTCCACTTCTTATTGAAACAATTTTAGAAACTCTGCTTATAAGGGGGAAGATTCATTAAAAATTGACCACACTAAATAGATTATGTTGTCCTTACTGTGCATAAAACTGTCGCAGCTCTACCAGACAGAATCCATAACCGTTTTAAAGCCCTCGAAGGCGAGTGAAGCAAAGAGTGGGAAAACACTATGGAAGAAGTGTTTATAAATAAGAGCCTCAAACAGTCATTTGGTGCTAAGTTTTAAAATGGAGAATCTTTAAAAACTGGTCAAGGAAGTGCAGGAACGTTTATGACATCGACTCACAAAATGAATAAATCTGTCATTTCTAAAGGCGGACATTCAAAACAACAAGCTACTGATCACAGGTTATAATAATTACATGACACTATTGTCTTATAGTCACACAAAAGCCTAAACTATTATCTTGAATTCAGATAATTTGATTTAAAAACAAATTAAAAAGAACAGTAAAAAGGAAGTGAAGAGATAAGTACCATAAAACATTAAAACTTTATTATCTAAAACTGTCTGCAAAAGGGCTCAGCACACGAGTAAACAGGTCCAGAAAGCAGACCTTTAAGACCACTTTAATCCTCTTTTCTGCAGGCCTGTCGATGTCTGACACGCCGGCCTTGTGGCTGCTATGGGTGTAGAACACTGACTTTGAAGTTTGATATTTATACAGAAATCCGAACAGCAGTTATTGCATGGATGTTCTCCCTTGGCTCTTCATACAGTAGGATCAGGAAGCTTACTTGTTTGCAATAAAATGTGTCCCTTCATTTTTATGCAAGTTGTGTGAACTTCTAATGCTGCATTCACACCGGATGCAGCAGGGTCATCAGGTTTTAATGTTAAGTCAAAGTAAAGTTGCAGTTTGAGGTCTTGCTGCGTGATTTGGTGTAGTGCAAGAAGGCTTGTCAACCAATCAGGGACTCAGCTTTGGACACGTGATATTTTCAGTAGAAAAATTAATTCAATATGGCTGCTCAAAGCAAGGATTTTCGTCCTGAACTTTTATCCATTTTCCTAACCCTCGGGGGCAGTGCGGTTGCAGGAAACTGTCACACTTACTGTTGGGGGAAGGGCGGGATACACCCTGAACAGATCGCCAGCCTGTAACAGAGCCCATGGAGCTGGGTCGACCGCTACGCTAGCTAGCTGCCTGGCGGATAGCTAGCTAGCAAACTAGCCAGGTCTACTGTTGAGGCTGTGGGTCCCTCAGCAGCCGAACTCGCTCTGCCTCCCCAACCCAATCTCAGTAAAATACGTACATAGTCCACGACTTATAATATACGGCAAAAATGTTTTTTTTTTGCGTGCATATAATACGCACGCTCCTAAACGTGTTAAATGTGTTTTCCACATTTGACACATCCCCTGGTGGAGACGTGAGCATCAGAGATAAATCTCTACAATAGCCTGAAATGCATCTTTATGAATGTTACATTACATTTTTTGTTTCAATTTCATGATATTATTATTTTGATCTGAGGTTGTCAACCTGTGACGCTTTGAAAGCAAAAGTCACCTTTATTTCCATCAACAGAGGGGTCCTAACACGTTTTTCCGTGGTGTTTTGAAGTTAGCATAAAACAATCCGTATTATTTTATTAAAAAATTAACTAAAAATGAAGCCAAAATGAATTGTAAAAACTCCACTTGTGAGAGAAGAACCAATGATTAACTTGAAAACTGTTTGTTCTTCTACAAAGGCAGGGATTTCTCAGAGGTACAGGTTTTTGTCTATTGTATTAAAAGTGCACCACCAGGGGTTAGCAATTTAATTTAGGCGGGGGAAAGTCGTGCACAAGAGAGGGATTTTTCAAAGAAGGTTGCAATAGGACTGTGTGACGCTTCAAAATGATGAATGATTTAATTCCACATTTTGTTCTGCCCTTTAAACAGATTTTTCTGAGGAGAATCCAGCAATAACTGCTAGTATTTATATTACCCAAAGGTTTAATAAAAAGTAAACCAAATGCAATTATTTTTTTTACCTGAACGGATTTCACGTGTAGGCCTAGAGATTAAAAAAAAAAAAAATCCCCAAAAGCTTTCGTTCATCCTTTGTGCATTTGTTCACTTGTGTAGTTTAGTGTGACCCAGCTTATTTTTCTATTTTTTTCTCTTCTAAAGTAGTGTCGCACTCAGTGACTCATCAAACCTTTCCGGATGGAGCAGAAGCAAACACACATACACCCTCATGTCCATTGTGAAAAACAGAAAAAAAAAAGTTCTGGCCCAAGTGATTTTTCTAAGCTCTCATTACCAATGCAGCATGACTTGGCACATGCTGGGCAGCTGCTCCCCCTGTGACTGCTGGGATTGCTGAGCTTATCATGGGCCCTCTGCTGCATATCACCTTTGATTTGTGCTTGTGGTGCAGCGTTTTTAAAGTGCCTTTTTTTTCTTTTTTTTGCTATAGTGAGCTTAGACGCGTTTGCAAAGTTCTCTGGGGGACACCAACACCTGGCTTGAGGTTCATATTTCGTAAACCCTTTAGAAAGCAGAGAGAAGTGCTTGTTGCGTTTTGTCACCCCCTCAGATCAGAAGCAAAGAACAAAACGTGCCTTGAAGCATTTGGTAAAAAGCCTGGAGAAACTGCACGCACATGCTCGTATTTTAAGCACAACCTGTTTACCAACAGTTCAATGCTCCAGGGTTAAAGCACAATACCTGAAAAGTTCTCATCTTTGTTCTTTTTTGTGTTGACATATGTGATCTCTTTTTTTTTTTGTCTTTCTATCAGATATTCGGGGATTGCAAACCTTTATGGACCAGTCATCTCGGCTCGGACTGGATGTTTCTTTGCAGAGGGTGGACCGCAACATCAGCAGAGTTTTTACAGACCTCTTCAACACCATGCGTACCGAGGAGCTCAACCGGTATCGGGACACTTTACGAAGAGCGGTACTGCTCATGAGTCCTCGTGGAGCGCAGGTTTTCATCCACCAGGTACGTCCCAGCCAAAGACTTTCTGTTATTAACTATAAGCACAAGCTAAGAGTAGGACAGACGGCAAACGTTGTTGGAGTAGAACTGATGAATACATCTTCTGTGTTCTGTTATTATATATATAAATCCATTTTTTTTCTCAATCCTTGCCTATAAACTCCTGTCAATAGAGAAAAAAAAAGTTATCTTAGCTCACCTT
The DNA here is from genome assembly GCF_002922805.2 of Oryzias melastigma. Classification (NCBI taxonomy): domain Eukaryota; kingdom Metazoa; phylum Chordata; class Actinopteri; order Beloniformes; family Adrianichthyidae; genus Oryzias; species Oryzias melastigma. Next base: position 4,339,127 of record NC_050526.1, read on the forward strand.
GAATGGAGAGGTAAAACCTTGGTCATTCACTCATCCATCTGAACAACACATTCACATTGGTTGTATTTTTTTACTCCAAAGATGTCATTTTCAGAATACGAAGAGGTAAAAAAATTAATTCTAAGTCAAAAATCTGATTTGTATTAAAGAACACATTTTGGTAGTTTTACAACATTATTTTAACAAATTCAGGATTCGGGATACGATTCAATATGTGTCCCGATACGATACGTATCGCAATATATCACAAGAGTGTACCAGAACAAATTTTCTCTTTTCTGTACTCATCCCAAGTAAAAACTAAGTAGTACATGTGTCCTAAGAACAAAAATTACTAGGCTGACTGAACATTTAACACAAACTGGTTCTCATGATATCTTGTTGTGGTGTAGAGCTGCTCAGAGGTTTGGTGGGATGTGGTGCCAACTAGCAGTTGAGGATTTTGGTAGAAAACAAAAGTAAGATGCTAATTAAAGAATCAATTTATTAATTTAATATTGTCAGCATTTTAAATCAATACAAAAATATTGTGATATATCACCAAATCAGTTCTTCCCTACACCCTTATTTTTAAGACTTAAAGCTTTAGCTACCATAAACCTGTCTACTCTTTAATCAATGTATTCATGACTCATTACTAGGATTGGAGTATTGGAAATCAATATGACTTTAATTTTCAAAGTAATAGGGTAATAGGAGCGCACAATAGCTGTAAAGTAAAACAAAAAACAAAAAAAACACGAAAAATTCCTTGGGTATCACTGTGTTTTTATGATAGCCACTTGGTTATGTCATGTCAGATGATCAGCTGCGGCGCTTTGGCAGGAGGGAAATGCAGAAAAGGCTGTGAAAACACAAAAGTGAGCCGGGTGCCCCGATCTGCCCAGGAGACACATCACAGTCCGACATTTAATCTTCCTCTCATCTGTCAGTGGCCGCGGAACATCGAAGGTTCCCACAACTTGGATAAAACATTTAGATGTCAAATAAAGCCGCACATAAAAGGTTAATGCAATGTTTGTAGAGAAAGACTTTGTGTCCATTACACAGTCCATTTGACAATAACAAAATTCATGGCCGTGTCATTTCTGGGATGCGGTGTCTTTGTGTGTGTGTGTCTGCTAAACAGTTGTCAGAGGCTGTAACATTTATTTTATCAGGACAGCTAAAACAAACACTAATAGTATGTTTTAACTTCTGTTTAAAATGATGTTGATATAAAACGCAATGTTGTTGCGTTGATGCAGGAGACCAAACTTGATAGTAGAAATTCAAAAGCTTTGCTAAATGGACAAACAAAGGGTTTGTTCAAACTGGAAGCACTGGGTTCCCTTAAAGCGAACTACAGTTTGTTTTCCCCGATAATCCGGAACAAATTTTTAGTCCGAATACACCCGAGCGGACCTTTGGTCCAAGGCCTGGAACTGCTCTCTGACCCAGCCTTTAAGGTGATCTTGGTTCGTTTCCAGTTGGACTGAGCTCTGGTTTTACTCTGAGATTCCTTAGTCTGAATAGTCTCTGTGCTCGGAGTGGAACAACTAGACCCAAAACGCCCACCGTATCTGGGAATTAAACTGTATAGCATAGTAACAACGAGAAACAGCAATGATTACAAGCTCTTTAAAATAACTTTAAACATCATACATGGCAGTGGAATGGACTCCAGCATCTGTATCACTGCTATTCCATGAATATGCATAAAGTTAGCGTGTCTAAGCGCGTGTGGCAGATTTTCGACGTTTTTTACCTGTGATATGGCCGTCAAATCCTGTGGGACCGGGCTTTGAGAATCTATGTGGAAAAATACTTTTGTTTGCCCAGTAGCATTCTTCCACCGTACCAAAATAGCAATAAAAAGTGTTGTACCTGACCTGGATACAGACATTCAAAATTGATCAGCAAAAAATAAAGTTTGAATAAGTGAACTGTCCAAACAAGGATTGCAATGCCCAGTTATTCTTTCTCCTGTAGTTTTACCCCACCCTTGTAATTCCTGACCAATGACCGAAGAGATCTGTGTTTACAAGCATTGGTTTGTTCGGGGCAGAAATATCCAGCTGAAGGTACTCTGAATACAGACCAAATGCAAGGTTGAAGCTGATTTGATGTAATTCAACAGACTTTTCCAGTCTGAACACTCCCTTACAGACATGTCAGAAACAAAAAGTGTTACAAACCAGATGACATTTTCGGAATGAGCCGAAAATGTAAATGCTTAACTAAAAGGAAGACATCTGTGAATAGTTATCAAAAGAAATTAGGTAAGACTATGAGAGGAGGAAATAAAAAATCACAAAACAAAATACTACATGAATCAAGGAAGAAGACCCGGCTGCAGACGGTAGGGCGGTCGACCTCTGATCGGATGATTGCAGGTTTGATTCCTGCCTTTCTCGCCCATGTGTCGATGTCCTTGGGCAAGACACTGAACCCCACTAGGACCACTGTTCGTTAGTGGAGCCGCCATCAGTGTGTGAATTGTGACTGTGAAGTACTTTGGGCCTTCAGGGAATGTAGAAAATCGCTATTCAAGTAAACACCACCAACGTCCAGAATCGGATGTTCTCAACCGTTCCCCCTAAAACCCTATGACCCTCACAATTAGGGTTTATTTTCCTGTTTTAAGCTCTAATTAAACCATTTCCTATTGTTCCGAACACTTTTGGGTTATAGGGTTAGGATCAGTTGTTTAATTTCCGCTTCTGGCCGATGATGTCAGGCGTCTGTGTCTGCAGCCAGGTCTCTCTTAAAACAAAGGACATGCTTGTCACAGTTTCCCTTCCTATTGAATTTAAAGTGGAAATCACACTAGCAAACCTTTTCATATTTCAATAAAGTGACTTTGCACAAACTAAACTTTAAGTGGTGTTTTTCATATTTTCAGAGAACCCAGTAAGAACATTTATCAGCCTTTATTGAGGGATAAATGTCGTGCAAATGGCACAAATCTAAAGCGATTGGGATGTTTTTAAGAACACAAAAACCTCTGAAATTAGATCAGTTTCATTCACGATCATCGGAAAATAAGAGAAACCCACTGGGTTATCCAGTTTTTTTTTTCATTTATGTTTATTGCTTTTTATACAACCGTCCTCCTGGTGGCATGGCCTTTGCGTAAAATTGATTTATGACCACAAAGCACAAACATAGGAACGGTTAAACTTTCATCAATACGGACTTTGTAATACATCGGAAAAACTTGGACCCTCCGTAGTTCAGTCAATAAGTTCCAATTACAGACAGAAATGAACCTTTGAGCATAATTACTTACTAGGGAGTAACCTGGAAATATTAATATGAAAAAAAGCATGTTTTTATTATTAGGAGTGTTTTCTTCTTGTTTGCCTTCTGTGAAAATCTTCCCATCACTTGTTTTCCACTCAGTCATTTAATCACCTGTTGTAAGCAAATACCATGCAAAAAATAAAGAAAAAAAGAAAAGCCTCCTGTAAGATTAGGTCAAAATCATGACTTGCATTTCAATGAGCTGCTTGTGAATACTCCTCTATTAATCTAAAAGTTAAGTACTGACAAATAAATTAGTGCACAGGTTGTGAATACATCAAGGCTTTTAGGTTTCATTAAAGCCACACTGCTTTGATCTTTTCCTGGGAGCCGCTGAGTTCTCTCGAAGCTCAGTCTGCGGCAGACATCTTTCCTTCACGTTAGTTTGCATTTAATCCAAGACAATTATACTCCCTGTGATCCCTGATACAATAAACATGAGGCATCTTGGGGACTAAGAAATAAGCGCAGCTTCTCATTCAGCACAAGCCCGAAATGCTCCTGTGAATATCTTAATATATTATAAGTGGTGGAGATTTATAAAATCATCAAAGCTTCATTAATGCCTTGGTAACTGTTGTCACAGATTGTACTCACTTTGCATCAGACATGTGAGGGGAATGAAATGTAAATATGCTCGTGTCTGAGTGGAAAATATGATGACGCCTCAAATGTGCTGTAATTATAAGTACCAATTTCCATGTATGAATATATTGGAGGACATAAAGTAACAACTAGATCTAAGGCATTACCGGCGATAATGCTAGTGTGAATGCTGTAAGTTGGATGTGGCTGCTGAAGATGCTAGAGCTGATAGCTAAAAATGTTGGAACTGATAGCTGAAATGCTGAAGCTAATATGCTAAAATATTAGCTAAATGCCAAATTAGCAAAAAAGAGGGTAAAAAAAGTACAATTTGGCCAAAACAGCTAAAAACATGCTAAAATATTAGCTAAACTCCATATTAGCCTAAAAACTGGGGAAAATGTCTAAATTAGCCAAAGACAGCTAGCCAGCTAGCATGTCTGTTCCTAAGAAAATTTATTTCATAAAGTAACAACTATATATGGCATTACCTGCGATAATGCTAGCGTGAATGCTGTAATTTGAATGTGGCTGCTGAAGATGCTAAAGCTGTTAGCAAAAAATGTTTGAACTGATTGCTAAAAAGGCTGAAGCTTATAGCTAAAAATGCTGAAGCTGAGCGCTTGCTAAAATATTAGCT
>NC_050526.1:4343696-4346825 GCF_002922805.2 Oryzias melastigma
AACGGGGGGGGGGGAAATGTATATTAGCCAAAAACAGCTAGCCAGCTAGCCTGTCTGTTCCTAAGAAAATATATTCCATAAAGTAACAACTAGATATATGGCATTACCTGCTATAATGCTAGCGTGAATGCTGTAAGTTGAATGTGGCTGCTGAAGATGCTTGAGCTAAAAATGTTGGAACTGATAGCTAAAATGTTGAAGCGAATATGCTAAAATATTAGCTAAATTTCAAATTAGCAAAAAAAACAAATTCTAATTTGGATAAAACAACTAGCATAATGCTAAAATATTAGCTAAGCTCCAAATTAGCCTAAAAAAATGGGAAAACGTCTGGATTAGCCAAAAAGCAGCTTACCAGCTACTACCCCTGTTCCAAAAATGAAAGCTAACTGCCAAATTACCAAAAAAAAATCCAGTAGTTGCGGAACATTTTAAATTTTGATGGTGTCTCTAGCTGAAAGTGTGCAGAAGTTTGCAAGTTTCAGTGAAGTTTTTGAAGGGTTCATTTCATGTGGGGCATATTTTGCTCAATACTTTAAAAACTATAAAGTTAATGAATACCTAAAAGCAGCAAGAGAATCACTGTATGCTGTAAGCGTTCACACAATCAGCAGATTTAATACATAAAAACAAAGTAGAATAAATTCAAGTTAAGAGATCTTCATGATTTACGACAAATATAAAAACTACAGTAAAGTGAAAGGTTAATTAAATTGGTCATCTGCAGTTCTTGTCTGTTTAAAATGAACATACACATTGAAAATCAAAAGCAGCACTGATCTGTACAAGTATAGAACCCTTTAAACTTAAAAAATGTAATAAACATTCACAAAGATAATAAAAATAAACTACATATATGAATAAAAACGGCTATTAGGAAGCATAAAACATAGTGAGTAGTCACAAAATGTCAAATAAACACGCATTAAAAAGATGGGGAAACATTTTTACACTAAATTTTTTATCATTTTAATTTCTTAATTTGCAAAAATACTATAAAAATGAGTCAATTTAAATAATTGATACAATCTTTTTTCTGGAACTATCGTGCTCTCTTCTCAAATAGTCCCCATCATAAGTCAGCTGTAATTATTCTTGTTTACTCGCAGGCCTGTGTCATCCTTCATACTTGAAACAAGCTGTGTATGCCACTGAAAGTGTCTGCTCTTTTATGCTGGATTTCTGGGCTCTTGTTTTATCTTTTCAGACACTTGTCATCTTGTCTCATGTTCCCTCCGTCTGTTAGAGGATGGAGCATTTTCTGTCAGCCGCCTTGGCCCTGCTCCAGTTCTCCAGCTCTTTTCCCTTCTTTAATTATCGATTCATTTTTTAACTCATGAGAGATTTTAGGTGGGATTTTTTAAATCTTTGGTAATGTTCCATGGTTGTAATTTTTTTTTTTTATATCAGCTAAAAAAAAAATTGAGGTAGCACCTTCACTGGATTCAATTTTTATTTTGACAGTGGCTTCAAATATTTTTTATTCCTTCCGCCACTGACTGAAAGGATTAAAGCAAATTGTGTCCTTTTTGAAAAGTGTACATCCATTTAAATGACAAGGTATTGTGCAAGCAAATCATGAAGGACTCCCTCAAATTAATAAAAATAAACTGACTTTACTTCTTAAATCGATGACTCCAGTTATAGTTTGGAAATATGTGCAGTTTTTCCATCTATGTCTCAGGATTCTCTCATCATAAATAAGACAATTCCTCCCTTTAAGTGCAGCTGGGAAAAAGTCAAAATCAAACCAGTAAGTTTGAAAGTTTTTAAGCCTCAAATTTATTAATGTTTTTGCTGACATGACTGTCTGATTGTAAGATAAACAAGTAAACAGAGATTAGACAGAATTGTTTGTTGCAGTGATGGGACGTCCCACTCTTTTGGCCCGGCTCTCCAAAAAAGAGACGACTTTTGTGGTACCCAAGCAGCTCTTCTTTTATTATCAGTCTTTGCTTTAAATTTTAGCCTAATGTAGTCTTTATCAATGGTTTGGATGCTTTGAAGCATTGGTTTATTCCAGGTTTGATTTTTATGCAGTTCTCTGCATTATAAGTTACAATCAAAATCAGGCCTTAAAACTATCAGTTCAAAACAGAACTACAGAAAACTAACCAAATGCATAGAGACCCAAGTTTCATGCAATTGATGCTTTATTGTTGTTTTTTGGTCATTTTTTCACATTTTGCTGATATGCTTTCTCTTAAATTTGACTCTGCTATGATATATTTAGATGCTTTGGATTTTTGGTGCTGGTTGGAGCGACTGGATGATTTTTTCTTGATGATAATCGTCTGAGTATATTTAGACTTTTGGTACTGATTAATATAAATTACTTGTCCGTCGGTGTTTGAAATGTAATTACATCACTGATCTTAAGGATCCTTAATAACCTAAATCTTTGATTGTAGGGTATAAATATTTGATAATAAGTCTTGAACCGGATGCCGATAAATCCTGTAGAGAACATGGTATGGTGGAACCAGGGTGGGATTATATAAGTTCGCTTCCTCCCACTCTCGTTCAAGCGATCAATTTTTGATTGATAATATAAGATGTTATTTTATGTATTATTATCTGATTGCTTGAAATAAGCCCTGCGACAGACTGGCGACCTGTCCAGGGTGAACCCCGCCTTCGCCCATCAGTAGCCGGGATAGGCGGTCAGGAAAATGGATGGATGGATGCTTGAAATAAACCATTTCATTCATGACCTACACCACTACATTCTCTCACTTGTCTTAGGAGCGTCTGCCCCCCTTCCGTCTTTCATATAATGTTATGAGTTTCGTCTAAGGTTAGGTATCAATAAATATTTCCAGAATCGATTTGATTTGATTCACCTGAGTCTCACTTTTTGATCCACTCAATTCAGTTTGATTTAATTAAATTATGAGTTTACACGGTTCACACATTGAGACACATTTGTTTAGGAATACACTAATAATCTATATATGTTTTGATTATATTGATATTAATCTGATACAGTTCACATACTGCAAAATGTATTAGTGAAATAATGAGATTGTTAAAAGCATACAGTGTTACAAGGTTTCTCAAACACAAGAAGTTCTAATAAAAAATGTTCAGATCATTAACATTATTAACATTGTTCTGCTTCTCCTGGAG
>NC_050526.1:4347146-4358287 GCF_002922805.2 Oryzias melastigma
GGAATACAATAATAATCTATATATGTTTTGAATATATTGATATTAATCTGATACAGTTCACATACTGCAAAATGTATTAGTGAAATAATGAGATTGTTAAAAGCATACAGTGTTACAAGGTTTCTCAAATACAAGAAGTTCTAATAAAAAATGTTCAGATCATTAACATTATTAACATTGTTCTGCTTCTCCTGGAGGGCGTTCCAGTTTGACCACTAGGTGGAGCTCACACTATAGCAGTACACTTTTTTCATGAAGAATAAGCAAAAAACTGTGTTTTAGACCAGAATGGTTACTTTAAAAATGTTTCCTAAAAGATTTTTGCAAAATTCCTGCCAGTATAAAGACGCATTGGTACGAAGAGTTAGCTTGTTTGAGGACGACACTACTTTGAACAGTCTTCATGACTTGAGACTTTATTCCTCAGAGATTCTTAAGCAGTAAAAACTCTAACAAGTATGTTTTCCTGCATCAGCTTTTTGCACCTGAATTTAGGGAGAATTGTTGCCTCAGACTCTGACACCTTTCCGTGCTGTAGCCTTCTAAAGGTGTTGATATGAGAGAAAACAAAATGGTTGGTGTCAGCTGGCGTGCTAGCTCTGCAGGGGAATTGATGGATGGAGTACAGAGGCTGGGTGAGGTCTGCCTCCTGTGCTGCGGCTAAACCGAGCTACAAGAATGACAAACACTTCTCGCCTGCTGCCAAGTGACGTGAGCGGGAGATAGAGATGCTGCTCAGGGTGGCAGGAGGGTTAATAAAGGGAATTCAGGAACACACAGACAGACAGAGGAAAAAAAAAGATTCAAAGGCAGAGCGGTAAAGAACAAATAGAGCGGCGGAAATGGAAGAACAGTCAATATATTAAAATAAAGCTTTATAGCTGGAGGAGGCTTAAAAATTATAAAGCTCATTTGTATAAAATCAGAAGCAAAATAAATCAATTCTCTTAAAATGAAATTATTTCCTTAGAGAGTAAATGAAAAAAATGAAGAAACAGAAAAATATTTTAATAAAGATGAGTTAAAACCAGGAGGAAAAGATTAAAACTGCAAAGTGATGGTTCAGTTATAGACTTTCAACTGGAAATAAAATGAGCAGACCTGATAATGGTCATTTCAGCCTGTAATAGGCTATTAGCTTTAAGGTGAGCAAACTAGTTAGGTGGTTGAGTTTGAACCGGACTGAACTGCAACAGCTGTTATCTAGACCTCTATTACAAAACCTCACCTTCCTTAAAGTGTTGTTAGTGATCAAAGTAGTCACACACACTCGGGCTAATCATAGTAGCACAGAAAATTGCATGTCAACTGCAGCGTGTGCTCTTTTGTGGTTCATTTAGCAGTGGATAGAAAAGCGATTTTTGAATTTGAAGGGAAAAAAATTATGTTTGATGGTTGAAATTTGGTAAATCAGTTAGTATTTTTATGTATATTCTATAAGGCAACAAGGTTAAAACATTCAACCGTGTGTGAAATCTTTGTGAGATACACTAGTTGCATTTTTATTTATTTATTTTTTTTAATCATAAGTGATACAGACAGATTTCCTTCTTTAATTCTAGATGTACTTGTTCTCCTTTTTCAAATACATCAATTACTATAGTATCTTAATAAGGTTTAAAACTTGTTAAATTTGATTAAAATATTTTTTTCCCAGTCTGATGTGAATATATAGAGTGAACATAGATTCAGAAAACAGTATCTTGTGTTTAAACCATATTTTAATGTTTGGTTTTTTTTTTATTTCAATGAATTTTTTATGTGTTTTACTTTAATGTGTGCATTAGACATGTATACCACAGAACTCAGAACATTTACATTGGCTGGAGTTTACTCCTCCAGAACTGAAAATGTTCTAAAAAAGGCAACTGGGAGGGACAAAGTAAAACTTTAAAACCTACCAATAAAAAAAGGGTGCCAAAATATGTGCTGCAAAAAAAATATTTATAATAATAATAATTTTCTCTGACAAAAATATCAAATTAAGCATTAACCATCACAAAAGTGTTTGTCAACAGGCTGTATTTCAGGAAATTACTCCCATCTGACTCCAGCCCCCTGGTGGTCACTTGATAAACTACAACATTTGTCACTTTAATATTTATGTAAATTCCAAGAATTGAAGATTGAGGCGCTGAATTTAGCGGAAAATGGTGAAGAGACAATCTAATTGTGTCACATTGGAATTTGTAAAACATTACACCTCTAATAAAAAAAATATACATTCATAAATCCGTTATCTGATGGAGGATTTCAGGTTTTGGATTGAAAGAATGTAGAAGTTACAAAATGGGAAAAAAAAGCTTCAGACAACAGGAGAATTTTGCTAAAGACACACTGAAAAATCATGTCTTTAACATGTTCTTGTGGTAAATCTTTTAGTGATATCAGTGAATCAACAAATAAGACTGGGGTCACATTTCCCAGAGTGCCATTTGTAGTCGGGAGATGTATTTTTATACGCCACGCAATGGATGCAAAGGTCTTGAGAAAAAGTTACCTTTCACACACACACATTCACACTGAAGAAACAAATTAAAATCACCAGTTACCCTATGATGCATGTGTTTGGAATGTGGTAGAAAGCCGGATTATTCGGAGAGAACCCACCCCTGCAGGTGGAGAAACCCGACCGGGATTCAAACCATCTAACTGAGGGGAGAGTGCTAACCAGTACACCACCAAGCAGCCCTGAGGAGGACTTTGATATAAAAATTATTTACACTAAAACAAATCTATTGACCTGTTAAAACCTCATTTATGGAAAGGGCAAATGTACTCCCACTCAAAGAAGGAAAAAGCTATTTTAGCGCTCTCGGTTTTCGGCTGTGTAAACAACATTTCCTACAACCCTGTCAATCCAGAAATTTCACATTGTTGTCGAAGGTGATTCGCTTTGACAACTGTGATATAAGATCAGGCCACCGTCAATCTAGCATATTAGAAGGGATCAAGTGGATTGAGTGTGTTTGCTTCAGGGCAAAGAAAGACAAATTAAATGTTTTTGGACACCTTTATGTGTAAAGTAATAGTTTAAAAGTTATTAATGCTAAAAAATAACTTTAGATAATGTTATTATCAGAATAAAGCAGAAATTCTGTCATTTAGAAGTTAAAATTGAAGAATTAGCTGGACGGTTTAGCCGCTAAAACCCACATTTGTACCTCTCACACTAACCACCCAGTTATCTTCTTGTTATGGATGGTCCTGGGTTGTGGGCGCAGCAGTCTTTAAGGATGCTAATACACGCCTCCCTGACCACCTCCTTCCTGCTCCTATGGGAGGATGTGGAAGCATTTCCACACTAGTTAGGAGATGTAATTTCTCCGGCTCGTCCTCGGTCTGCTGCCGGGGCGCTGAACGGTTGCATGTGCCGGTAACGCCTCACTAGGAAGGCATCTGGGTGGACTTGTAGCCAGATGTTCAAACCACTTTAAGTGACTCGTCTTGGTGCTGAGGAGTTGCAGCTCAATTCTGAATCCCTCCCAGACGTCCAAACACAATAACTTGTAGCTAAAAAAAGAGATCTAACACAAAAATGAATGACAGCATCAACAGTTTTACATTTACAGACTTTAAACAGAGAATAAGGTGTAATTCTTATGCTGTATAATTAATATCACACATATTCCAATCATTGGTCAGGTTTACTTTACTACAAATATTTCACATTCCTTTAAGGCAAAAGTCACAAAAATAAATGTGTTTTAATAGCTTGATGCCAATGAGATTTATTTATTGGTTAGAATAAAGGACAAGCTGTTATTGTAAATAAGGATTACTCAATTTAATGGATAGTTTTCATATTTAAAGTGGGGCTGTGTCAACTATTAACATAGTTGACACCTAATTTAATAGTTGATTAGCTGTTTTCTTTTTTAAATGTCAAAACTACGGTGCATGCTTTCTAATGCCATGTCTGCCATTGTCTTTGACACACATGCGCAGTCGTGCTAATCCAGGTCACTAGTGATGTCACAGGAAGTTCTAGGAAGACTTTTGTACCATAGCGACACGCAAACAGAGCTCGAAAAGACTTTCTGCCTGAGCATAAGGTTGAAGAAGGATCGTCGTCTAAGTAAGCTAAGCTAACGTTAGCGTAAATGTATTAGCTAAAAGTTATCTCGTCCCACCTCATTATAAAGAGTAAAAAACATCATTTTAAATAATTGACAGCTAGCTTAATGCATGCGGTATGGAAAGTTAGCAAGAGGCTAGCTTGCTAATTAACATCCATAGCGCGTGCTGGTAAACAAGCAACACACTTACCGCGAGCGACCCAGTCCATGTCAAAAAACATGGATGTATAATTAAATATTTACAAAGTTTTTGGAATTTTTTATTAATTTATAAAAAGGCTAACATCTTACAAAACCACTTCTAAATAACTCATTTGTAAGTAATGTAATACTTAATTTTACATGTTTAATTGTTAATGAATAAAGTCTTAAGTTACCATTAATAAAAACACTATAGTAGTAATTTTAAATCATGATTAAAGTGTTAATAACAACACATAAACTACTTGCTAATGCTTAATAAAGTAGAAGTGAGGCTTTATAAATGATTCATTAAGTGGTAACTAATGTTTTAAAGTGTGGTGGCAGGCCTAATTTAAAATGAGGATTTGTGGCATATAGAATAATAAAATAAAAAAAATACTCTTTTACTGATATTTTTTGTGCAACATTTTCTAAAATGGATTGAAGTACTTCCTCAATTCAGACGTGTAGGTGAGGAAAATTGTTTGAAAGAGTTAAAAGAGTTTATGTCTTTTTAACAGGAAGTAAAATTATAAAAAATGGTTCGACTTCATTGCATCTTTTAAAATAAGAAAAAATCAAGACTCTTTAACACAGAGATCAGGATGTCTTAGTATTACAGGTGCTGCTCACATAAAGATGTAACGGTAGCAGTGACTGAGTCAGTAGATCATTTGTCTCGTACTAAAATATCCCAGCAAGCAGCGCAGTTTAGTTTTGGCACCGGGACTTCCCTCTCCCTCAGATCAAATAAAGCTGGCCATGACCTGGAAGTGTTTATCCCAGCATGTCTCATTAACCAGACACAGAGAGCATCATGCTGGTGTTGGGGAGCATAGTGTTGGCACAAACAGCATATTTTGCAATTATGCGCCCAGGATGTCCAAACACGTGTACGCCCAGTGTCTCACCCTTCGCTGCTTGTTCTGATTTATTACTGCCAGTTTTTCTTCACACACTCCTCTTTTAGTGCTAACAAGTGAGCCCAGGTATAATTAAAATCTCAGAGCGCTGCTGCTCTTTTTCTTTCTTTTTTTTTAAATTCTACAACAGAAATCCACACTTTGCACCCTGCCAGAAGATTGAATAAAGTGACTCAGAATACAAATGAAGGCAGCGGTGTGACATTTGTTAAGGGTTGTCATTTGTTGTAGGTTAAAATAATCCAACATGCTTCAGGGGAGTGGTGGGAACAATTTAGATAAAGGACTTTAAACCACCGGCATACTTGTTCTTGGGGACACTACTGGTGAGATTCTGTTTTTTTTTTAACCAAAAAATTAATATGCATTTCCATAATTATATTCAAAAACATTAAACTTTCATTGCATATAAATTCAGGGTTCACTGTCTTAATTCATTTCAAGTATTGTTTATTTTTTAATATAAATTTGGGTTCCAGCTCCTAAAACCCACAAAATCAGAAACTCAGAAAATTAGTGAAGAGAAATCATGAGTTAAGTCTTAGTTTTTGCAAAAATAAATAAATAAATAAATAAGACAGGTCTTACCATCAAATCAAATTCACAAAAATAAAATATTTTTATCTGTTTTATGACATTTAAAACTACACAAGACTCTTCTTCCACTGCATAAGTTGCATTGAGCCATATTTCTTTTCTTTTCTCTAATTGTACTGACCTGATACTCTTAAAATTTGTGTTTGTTTGGGTTTTTTTAAGTTAGGTTTGTGGAGAAAAAATCTATAAAAATCTTAAATGACCAAAAATGTATATACGTTTATATTTTCATAGCGATACAGTTTGTCCATCTTTGATATTTCAATAGTGTGGCCAGGTCCTCCTGGGAGATGAAATCTGCATAACCAGATCCTCAGTAGAAGGAATCAATAAGTCCTCTGAAAAGTCTTGTGGTATAGTTTGTACATTGCACCCCAAACCATGACTGAATGTGGATACTTGAAATCAATTAAAGTGTGCCCTGAATCTATATCCTATGATTTTTTTTTTATTAATTATAGAAACGAATACTTTTTTCCATGACATGCATATTTTTTTTTACCGTTTTGTTGGTGGTCTTAGCTAAGATCAACTGCCGTTTCAATGGTGATTTGGAGCAGTGATTTGGTTGGAATATAATTTGTTAGTTCTCACTCCTATAATAAACTTCTTTAAAATCCTGATTAAAACTGTTTGTCAAGCATTAAAAGAGTGTCTTTAGTTGGAGATTTAAAAGGAAGACGATGTGATGTAACTAAGCAGTTTGTTTTGGACTGATTAGAAGCCACTTTTTAGTTCTCTTAAAAGGAGTGGTGCCTTTATAGTTAATTTTTTGCTTTGTCTTTAAGTTAGATTTTGTGTTAGTGTTGATGTGTGGAATATTAAAATATCTGAAGGAGGAAATGTATGCAAAACTGATGTGGAAATAGCATGTCATTAGGAGATTTCATAAGAAACAGAAAGGAGTAAGGTTCATTAAAATACACTCACTGCAAATGTACTTCAGTGCCATAAAACAGGAACTCAAATAAGAAAAACAAACAACTAATATTGCTTTAAAGCTGCATTCACACCAAATGTGATTTGTGCCGTAAAGCATCAAGTTTCAGTGTTAAGTTGATTTAGACATTGTGCACGGCGCGTCAGTCCGGCAGCTACACCATTTGGGTGACAGATGCAGTGTGTCAAGACTTCAAAAATCTGAACTTTAGCGAGGTTGACCTGGCATGTCAATCAATGAAAGACAACCAATCACCGAATCAGGGATTTCGGGCATGTGACATTTTCTGGGACTCAATCAACGGGTAGAAAAGAATAATTAGAAAATAAATCCAATATGGCTGTTCGATGCAAGGATCTTTGTCTTGAACTTCCTACCATTTTCTTAACCCAATGGGACTGTGGGGTTACCAGAGACATTGTCCCAGTCACTGTTGGGCTAAGGCAGGGGACACCCTGGACAGGCTGCCAGCCTGTCATAGAGTCCCCGGAGCTTTAGCGATCGAGCCTGCTATGCCAGCCAGCCGCCCAGTGGACAGCATGGACAGCCCACAGGCGGTTGCCTACCTAGCAGACAGGTGCCGTCATAGCGGGCACAATTGCTCTAGGTCCATGGACTTGTGATGTTTTGCTCAACATCATCCATGTTTTCCATGATGTGGTGAGCTCATATACGCCAACAAGCTTGCCGGCGCCTCTTTCCAAAGAACTTTCCAAGACAAATAAACTCAAGTTACTTGCTCAACATCATCCATGTTTTCCATGATCTGGCAACAAATAAAGTTCAGAAAAACATTGGTGGTTGTTCCTCCCACACCTGGTCGGGGCGTCGAGCAGAAAATTTGATGCGCAGTGAAAGAGGGGCGGGTAACACGAATTTGATGTGCTAATCCCGTTCCATGTGAATACAGCATCAGATTTTGTGTTTCCAACCATCTCAATTCCAAAGCATAGATAGCAAGCAGTAAATCTAAAGCCTGGTTTACCCTGGTCCGTCTGCGCCGAAAGTACAACTAGTTAATTAAGGACGACCAATAATGTGAACTGGTTGATTAGTAATGTTCAAAAATGTGCACTAGTTTAGTAGTGGGCCCTATTTGTGCTTACTATTTATTGAGACTCTAAAACGGCCACAAGTTAACTGGTAACATGCACATTTTTTGTACAAGTTCACTAATAAGGCTACTGTAAAGGTCACTAGGTAGTTAGTGCCACCAAAATATAGCACCAATTTACTAGTTACATGCAAAATACTGACTGACTAGTGAGAAGTATGTAAGTCTTCTTAGTAAACTAGTGAGAGAAAAAAATTTAACTAGTGTTGTGCAAAAAGCCCACTAATTACAAGTTTATTGAATATTTTTTCATGTCTATGTACCACTAAGCAATATCTTCTGCGTGTCCTGTGAAACATCAGGAGCTAACGACGCTAGCAACTGTTGCTAAGGATGTTTCTGATGACCAGATCCAACAACAATATCAAATGCAAAGTTTTAAATATAAAGGAAGCTGAAACATTACAAAGCAATCATCAAAGAAGTGGGGGCCACAAAATATCGACTCGAGGGCTGCAAATGGCCCCCGGGCCGCCACCTTGAGACCCCTGTTTACAATGTCTCCATGGCATATTTGGTCCGTTCCCTTTCTCCCTGGTTTCCATAGGAGTGGTTTGTCCTATACCCCCGTGTCGAGTAGTGCATACCGCTCTCTTCGCTCATCGCTACCGAGTCCTAGTAAAATGCTTGTTTGTGTCATAAAATATGCTACATTTTTTCCAAACCTTCTTTGTCCACGGTAAAGATGAATTACAATGTTATCCACTGTGTTAACCTGAAACATGAAATAACATTTTATAAAGTTTTAATTTGAAAGCACAATGGAAGTTTTTTATTTTGAAACCCAAACCTGTTTAAATCGACAGATTGGGAATAAAACTCCTTTGTAAAGCTTGAGTTGTGAGGGCCATACATGACAGAGGCAATATAAACATTATAATAAGTTAAATGAACATTATATATATTTGTTTGTCAGCGTAAACTGCAGAATGACTTGTGTAAATTGCGTGTCATATTACTCATTCCTCGTTTTTTCTTCCTCTTCCTGCACCGGAAATCCAAAAGTAAAAGAAAACAGTTATTCTGAAACCCCGCAGTGTAAATATTTAGAAGCTACCTTTTCTGTGCACTTCTACACAAGGGAAAAAACGATCTGCCTTTAGAAGGGGCATTATTTTCTCTCCAACAGAAGAGCTCTTGGACCAACAGAACCATAAAAGCTTGAAATGAGCTGGACTCTTGGTGTTGCTAAGGATGACTAAACAGCATCATCCTGCAAGCGTCCTACTTCACCCAAGTCTCAAAGGTTTCAAGACTCACTGCCATGCGAGAGGCTCACGAGAAGAAGGGATATGATCAAATCTGTCCAACCAAACCCCTCCAGTATCTCACACACAGATTGTACTTAGTGAGCAGACGGAAGTTTATTAAAATAGTTAATCATTTATAATGTCACAGAAGCAGTGATTAAAACTTTTGGCCAAAGAGCATCATCCGGCCAAAAGGCCAGTGGGGATGAAGTGTGTAGATTTATCAAGCTTACTGCTGCCTGGCATTACTCCCCCATGGCTTAACGTGCCCACCTCTGGACCCGTCCTCTCTCCCTCTGACCCTCGCTGCTGCCCCTCTATTCCATTTTCCTCCCAATAACAGCATGACAAATTGAGGCTGCCAGAAAATGATCTATCATTGTCCTACATCTCATCCTCCACTGCCCTCTGCTCCCTTTCTCTTTTCTCTTTGTCTCTCATTTCCTCTGTATCTTTTACAGGACACTCCGTCTTTTTGTATTTTTCTAGATCTTTATGGTTTCATGTTTCCCTCTGCATCAGTCACTTCATCTTCCTGCCCTTGCTTTGCCCAACTTAATCCTTAACTTATTTGATTTGTTCACCCATTTGTTGGGTCCAATTTCTCTGTTTTTCTGCCATATTTTTTTGGTTTATTTTGTATCATTACATTAGTTGTGTTTCCATTTTGAAGTTAAAATAAATGTTTTTTTGATTTGTAGTCTCTAGATATAAATCATAAATGATGAGATGGTCAAAGCTTAGAAGAATAAGAATATAAATAAGAGTTTTTCAGCTATTTAAAAGGAACAATAATGTCATTTTCAGCAGAAATCTATGAGCACTTGTTTAACATTGTGACATTATTACAAGACTAGACACACAAGGGCACAACCAAAACTAAAGTCTGTGTTTTAGACACATTTTTAAAGTTTTAATACAATATTAATTTAAATATTTACCAGGAAAGAATGTATGGAATACAATCAGAGGGCGTATAAATGCTGCATAAATACTTTTTTTGTGTGTTGACACTCCAATTGAAACTGGAAACTGCAGTAGAGCTTTTCTAATCCATTTAAACACGTCAACTTTAGTCGCCCCACCATTACTTCCTGTATGTCTGTTTAACATTTATCAGTTTTCTTGCTGGTCAAAATGCTCAAAATTCAAACGGAGAGCTTCTGCACCACTGATTCAACACCTGTCCGGTCCAATGAGCAGCTCCGACATTCCACTGTGCTTTACAGTGTCAGCCAACAATGAAAATCTAACGACTGGTTTGCTTGCCAGCCACCTTATGTGAATCAGTGAAAGGGAAAAGCTCTTTAATCTTTGAGGGTGCGTCACATGCCAGCCAGGAGCGCATCAACCACCAACTGTGTTATTCCTAATGATATGACAAACTGTAATTTGCACCATACAGAGATAAAACACACAGAAGTCCTGCAAATCAACAATATAAATGCAGGTGCAGTCTGTTCGGAAAATACAACTCCAGATGTATTTTGTCAGGGTGGCTAGTCTCCTTAACCCTTGTGCTGTCTTATAGGGTCCAGATGACCCAAGCCTTACATTGACGTGTTATCCGTCGCATGACAAATGTGGATGAAGGTGGACAGGACTTCTTGTCTGCCACAGATACCAGTGAAAATCAAAAATCATTAAAAAAAAAAGTTTAGCGCACTGTGTTGTGGGGTCCAGATGACCCCACTCCCAACATCAGCATACCTAAGATAGCACTAGTGACTGAGTTGTTTAACTTTTTGATCAAACCGCAGTTATGAACCATTATACTAAACAAAGGTACTAAAAAAAACAGTTCACTAATACTGTAAATCTTCTAATAGTTGACTTGGGATTTATTACAAAAATGTGGCAGCCAGCGCAGCGTTTATTAGAGACAGACGTCTATTGGAGACCAGCGTTTATTCCATCATAGACAGATGGTGATGGCTAATGGGTTCAGTTTGTGGTGACATTCGGTCACAAATGCAAACACCACCAGATAATTATTTCAGGATTTACTGAAATGATGAGAATGAGTATTTAAAGTCGTCTTTGCTTTCATGTGAC
>NC_050526.1:4358413-4362638 GCF_002922805.2 Oryzias melastigma
ATGATGAGAACACTGTATCATATAAGCACTAGATGTGAATATTTCTTTTCTCTTTGAAGCAGTCTTTGTATTAAAAGTCGTCTTTGCTTTCATGTGACTCATTTTCCAGAAGACACCTTTCCGTCTTTGCTCAATAATCCATGTTCATACCAGATCTTCTAAGTCACCACTCTCTTTCTTTGCACCTTTTAAGCAATCTCAGAGCTTGTTGATTCTTTTTCTGCAGCCTCTCTCACAGTATCACCTATGTGCTTAGGCCATTCTCTGATACGTTTAGGATCCTCCCCAAAAATGTCGTGCAGATTCCTCACCTGAATGTTTTTTGCCATATGCCACCGCACAAAATTTAAACGCAAATGAGCGTTTCTTTACCATCGCGAAAAAGCTCAGACACTGGCATCTCCATGTCAAAGCATAGGGTTGGAGGGTCTTAAAAGAGTTTGGGTACTAATAGAGACCAACGTCTACAGTAAAATACACCTGTTAGACCCGGTGTTTATTGGAGACCGGGGTCCTTTAGATGATGTTGGAAAATATACATTAAGCCAGAGGTGTCAAACACCCCGGGCCTTATCTGGCCCAACAGATGGTTTAATCCAGCCCAGTCATGAATTGAAAAACATTTAAGGATGTTAAAGAAATGACTGCAATGCGCAATTCCACCAGTATGGAGAGCGAAGGAAAAAAAAATACCGGGATTACAAGAGATCAAAAAATAAACTTGATATACAATGTAATAATAAGTGATTAGGCAGCTAGGTTGGTTAAGGATTTTTTTTTCAAATTCAGAAAAAAAAAAAACACAAAACACAAAACTACAGATAACAAGTTGACCATAGGTTATTTTGCGATTATGTTCCTGGTCCGGCCCACTTGAGATCAGAAGGGTTGAATGTGGCCCCTGAACCAAAATGAGCTTAAGACCCTTGCGGTAAGCACTTTTACTCGACATTCACTTCTGGCCCAACGGAAGAGTCAGACCCTCCAGGATTTCGTGGCAGATACTTGTGACTGTTGTGGCCTAAAATGTTGGATGTTGTGGTAGCTTTTGTGAAAAGTTGCAACAAAAATTGCAAATTTTTTTTTTAACTTTTTTTTTTTTCCCACAAAGCCTTTCAAAAGTGTGTACTATTGAATAAACGTCACATTCTCATATTCAGACAAATGTCATTGTGACATGTGGATTAAGAAATAACGGCGCCATCACCTTAACCCTCGTGCTATCTTATGGGGTCCAGATGACCCGACACATATTGTTGTGTGATCCCTCCCACGGCAAAGGTGGACAGCATTTTGTGTCTGCCACACCAGTGAAGATAAGAAACTCTTGGGAAAAAAAAAGTTCAGATGACCCCACTTTTAATGTAAACATGCCTAGGATAGCACAAGGGATACACAAGTTGCAGGGTTTGATCATTGACTCTAAAAATACTGGACTTGGTGAGCTATGAGGTCCCCCATTGGAAATGCATTATCTCCTCTCCTCGCGAAAGTAGGCCGCCGCTTTCACCGTCACTTCCTGAAATGGATATCGCCATTTGCAACCCATTTTCAGCGATTGGTCTGAGTCATAGCTGAGTCATCGAATCTACAGGAAGTACTGTCGCCAACCAGGAGTGAGTTTATTGCAACCGTCCGCCTCTTTCCACGCCTCGACCACGAGACCGCGGATGTAAACAGCTTCTACTTTAATAACGGCGGCTCGGGAGAATTGTACAAGTTATTGTTCAAGTCTTTCCAACATGTGATTCTGTCAGCGGTCCTTTTGGATTTACTTACATTTATTCCTTTTTGCCGAGATAAAAGGAAGTTAAAAGGAAGTTAATCAGAAAGCAGCAGAGGAAGAATGATTATTCTGACATATAAAATGACTGAGAAATAACTGTCTGTTTCTCAATGTAAGTCAATGGGACTTTGGCCTTTTTGCAACCCAGTGGTACTTCCTATATGGAACACGGAAGGAGGGGGGCTTGCTCTGTCCAGTAATTCTTATATACAGTCTATGGGTTTGATTGAAATTTGCATTAATAGTTGCAATCACAACATTGCAAATTCCTGGAGGGACTGAGAAGTGTCTGTCCTGAATTTGGAAGGTTATAGGTTCAATTCTGGGATTAGAATCTAAAATGAGACCTAATGCCATGCTTCCCTGCTTGAAAGTCAGGGTTAATTTGTGCTATAGGTATGTTTACATTAAAAGTGGGGTCATCTGGACCCCACAAGACAGCGCACTGAACTTTTATTTTTCAGGGATTTTTTATCTTCACTGGTTTCCGTGGCAGACATAAAATCCTCTCTACATTTGTCATAGGAGGGATCACACATCAATGTAGGGTGGGGTCATCTGGACCCCATGAGATAACACAAGGGTTAAGTGGATGAATTGGGGAGGTTAAGCCATCAGCTGGGTACTGGTGGAGACTGTGACTGTACCTCACAGCTCCCACAGGGAATGGGTCAAATGCAGGGGACAGATCTTGCATACCCAGCTGTGCGATAAGTCACGGATCTTCCTGGTAAAGACAGCTTTTTGTACTTTGCTTAATCAGTTACTGGTAAATTGTATGTAAAGTTATGCACAGCTAAGTTACCGTTCTGGATTTTCTCCACCCATAAATCATATTTTGCCCAGTTACACCCAGATAAGACCACCTCATCATCAACATACTTACATTACAGGGGAAAGTGGTGTAATCAGGAAAATTGTGTGTGTATCCAAGGTTTAGCTTAAGCACAGAATGCAGTGTAGTTGGCAGACTCTTTACTTGATGGATTGTTCTCCC
This sequence comes from Oryzias melastigma, assembly GCF_002922805.2. Classification (NCBI taxonomy): domain Eukaryota; kingdom Metazoa; phylum Chordata; class Actinopteri; order Beloniformes; family Adrianichthyidae; genus Oryzias; species Oryzias melastigma. Next base: position 4,361,197 of record NC_050526.1, read on the forward strand.
TTGCATCTGTATGAATCATTCTCTGCACTTAAAGAGCTTTTCATAAATAGTTTGGCTTTTCATGAGTAGTGAGAGCGTGTCTTTGAGATGTTGACTTTACATTGAGGAAACCATTTTTTAATTACTGCTTGTTTATTTTAAAAAATTGAGCATTTTAAGAATCATAAAAATGTTGATTCATGTCACTGCTTTCAAAAAAACAACCCACCCACTCCTTAAAACATTGCATCCTGATTGGGAACCTGCCCTTTGCCTTTCCTACAAAGTAAAGCGATAAATACTTAAAATGGTCAGGTGTGCAGCACATGTTTCTTTACAGTTTATGTGTTTCCAAAAAGTTCCTCTTCTCCTGACAGAAGATTATATTGTTTGATTAATGTATGGGATTACAAATCATGGTTAGCATTATTGAAATAGTACACCTCTTGGGCAATTTTTATTTCTTCAGGAGAGAACAGTTAATCTCGTAAAAGGCACCCAGTGAAGTCTATCTCATTTATCTGGCGACCTCTGGAGTTATACATAAGTGTCAGGAGCTCCTCATGCATAGCTTGTTTTTCACTTTTTGTTTCTATAAGTCAGCCGAGTTGGATAAGAACCCAAAGGCCAGCAAGATGGAATGTGGAAGGAGCACTGCTATATAAATGATAATGATTCTGTGGGTTTGCATGTGTGTTGGATATTATATACGCCGTTATTACCCTTCAAATCCTCGCATAAATCATAAAAATTGCAAAATTTGAATAGTCCAATCACAGTTACTTTATCTGTATACATTAATTGTGCTTGCACTCTTGAGCTGTAAAGGTCATGATCTGCTCCTGAAACATGCGAGTGCAAATATTTGTGATATTCAAGATCACTGATTTGTAATCTTTATAAATATAGTAGAGTGTAGTAAAAATACAACTCATTAACAATGTATTTATTGGTCTGAAATGCAGAATGATACTAGACTTTAAGTTTATAAACTAAATATTACCCGAATGCGCAGCACCACTGTCACCGGAAGTGAGCAAATGTTTAGAATAAAGTGTCGATGAAGCTTCCTGTTTTCAAAATAAAACTATCAAGTGTTTTTTTTTTTTCAGTTGTTGTGAGGAAGTAAATACAGATTCTAGCTCAACTACACAAACTCTGTTTTGTTTAACCACAAGTCTTCAAAACGTAGATTCAAAAATGTGATTCCAGAACAAACCGTTTAAATATTTTATTTGGTGAAACTACAGACAAGTAGTCTAGAATGATGCTATAACAGCCATTTTGTCCAGTTTCTTATTGACCAAAACCCACCGAAAGTCACAAAGTCCTACATCACAGGATACAGTTTTGCACTTTATTTATATTTTTGTGAACATTAAGTCATTTTTAACACAATTTGGGTTTTTAACATTTACAATAATTTAATTATGACACTTTTATATTCAATTCAATTCAATTCA
>NC_050526.1:4362768-4369762 GCF_002922805.2 Oryzias melastigma
CCTGGAAAGAAGAGAGGCACCTTATACTTCTTTTACTTTTGACAGCAGCATGAAATTTCCTATCAAAATAAAATATACACAATATCTCAAATGAGGTGCCCCCAAGAAAGTCAAACATGGCATTTTGTCATCATTTATTCTTTTTCTACTTTTACAATCCAATATAAACACGACAACATTAGTGTAGAATCTATACTTTTTTAATGGAATTATAAACTTTAAAAACTTTTTCTCTGAACAGCAACCAGACACTGGTGTGCATCAGAGGATCAGAATGCTTAAAGCATATTCCAACAATAAACCCATCTGACAGTTGATTTTCACTATAGATTTTGATCCCTTTTATCAGTCTTTATGACACACGAGAGGGAATTCCACTGCAGACGACAATGTTCGAGCACTGCGGTCTAGCCTCTGCGGGACTCCAAATTTGTTTTGTTGGGTTCAAATTTTTGCCAAGGTGGGGATTACTGTATTTCCTATATAAAGGGGAGGTCATCGCATGAACCAACGTGGGTTTGGCAGCAGAACCTGTAACTGCAGCCATCCAGTAACCAAAATGAGCCATCTGTGGTAGCTAAACCACTCCCACATCGCACCTGAGCTGCAACGCTAGCCGTGTGAGCCTGAGGTTAGCCTCATTTCCACTGAGCGTTATGTTCTAGAACAGTACGGTCCAGTCTAGTTTAGAAAGGACTGGGCAATTCAAACCAAAGTTGGGCTGACATGGGATCAACAATGGAGGTCATCCTTTTTTCCCCTTGAATTTTGGTAGCTTGTGTATTCAAAGCATTTACTGAGAGAAGATGGCGGGTAGCAAAGAGGAACCCAAACGTTTTCTTGGCACTCTCTTCTGTCCTAATGGCCTCCCACTCGTCAACGGGTCTCAACAGTAGCCCAGCACTAACTGGTCATTTGCATTCTTCTATGGACCTACAACCACCAGGGGTCTAACAATGGCATGGTTTGGTCCAGCTTAATGGATCCATTTATAATTGAAAAGCTTAATTTGTGGCCCACAGGTCAAAAAGTTTACTCACCCCTTTTCTTGAAAACAAAGCTGAATTTGTTCACTTTTGTGATATAGTTCCAGAATAAACCAAGCAACCAACCAAGATTCCTTCAAGAGAGCAGAAAAATCAGTTGTACAAAAAAAATGCAAACCAATTACTGAAGAGTGACAGCTTTGGTCAAAAATGTTGTTTTCATGTCTCCAAACGCAATCATTTTCACTTTAATAAAGCAAAAATTAAGCCACTATATTCTATTGATTTTCTTTCTTACGTGCTCCAATTTCACTTTAGATCCTCTGTTCCCATTACTTGATACTGTCCAAGGCATTTAATGAAACTATTATCTTTAAATCTGGTCTTCAGCGCCGGGATACAGAAACCCGCGGTTCGGTGAAGAGCATTGCCCACATGCCTGTGGGAGTTTTACTAGGCTTTGAGTGCTCTTGCATTTGCATTAGTAAATTTGCTGTGCTGTGAGAGCATTGTGAGAAATCCTTAACCGACTTTGGTGTAAAAATGCAAAGCCATGGAGCGCTCTGCAGGGACTTACGTTTCAATTACTGTGCCAAGGTGTTAATAACAGCAGGAGCCGATTTCCCCGCGATTTCACACTCTGTCAAGATTTAAGCCAAATTCATCCCCCACTCTCACTATGGCATTTAACTTTTTCGGCAGGAAACCGATCGGAAAAGTTTAACATATATACGTGTTCATCAGATGATTCATTTCAGCAAAATAATTAAAAAATATTACAAATATAAACATTTTAAAAATAATTATTAGTTTTTTTAAGTTTAAAAGGCGTGTAGTTTCAGATATACTCCCATTTTTAACATAATATACTATATACTCCCATTTAGCAAATGTGATTTAAATAAAAAAAATAATCTTTGTTGTCTTTTGTGTACTTTGGTACTTTTTGATATTTTTATCAGACAGATGTCAGGATAGATAGTTTATCTTAAAATGTTTTGAATGCTGGAATATGTATATATATATATACATAACCTACCACAAAAATACATTAAATTACTGTATTTTTATTACTGTCCTGGTGTAAAAAAAGTAAAAGAATAAGATACCCATAAATTATTTTATTTTTTATGGTATCCTCTTGTGTTTTTATATTAATGTACTACAAGTTATTTTGAGTAACAATGAGTACACAGTTGTAAATGTGTCTTTTCCTTTTTGATGAAAGTATACATGTAACAGGGGCAGAAAAATATGTTTATCCTCATTATTCTTTTATGTTCTTTTATAAAATGTCTAATATTGTTTTAAAGTATATGCTTTTTTGTGGAAATTAATTAAAAGAATTAATAATAACAGTAATCTATTTGGATTTTAGCTTCTTTGAGCCACCAGTTACATCCTATTTGGAGCGTGAAGGGGCGGGGTTTATTTAATCCGGTTCCTATATACAGTCTATGGTATGTCCCCTAGTCTTGGTTTATGGTGTTACTTCCAAGTTTCTCCTTTTTTGAGTTCTACGATTGTTTGCTTTGGTTCTTATAAAAATTACTTTTTCTAGGTGAAGGGCTGACACGCAGGAGCCCTGGGTTTGATTCCAGGGTTGTCCACTGATCCCCACCCAGATCGGGTCCTTAGGCAAGACCCTTGACGCTGCTGCCTAACTGGGTCCCTGTGCCCCTCAAGTATAGGGTTGTGTCAGGAAGGGCATCCGACGTAAAAACTCTGCCAAATCACTGATGCGAAACAGTGGGTGCTGTTACGCTGAGAATGGGATAAGAATGGGATAAGAATGGGATAAGCCGAAAGTGAACTACTACTGATATGAATTCTTGTTGCTCTGCTTCTCATTTTTTTGTCTTTGTGCTGACCCCATCTCAAATGTATTTTTGTATTTTCTCTTGTGTTTCACACGTTCTGCTTCTCTGGCATTAGGTTTTTCCACAGGATTAGACTGTATTTCATGACTGACATTGCACATCTTTTCTTGTTCTATTTTATCCCATCATGCTCATCTGCGTTTTATGTGAGACCTGCTTTCTGTTTTTAAGGTTCTTTTTTGTCTGTGTTGATTATCTGCGGCTGTTCTCCACCTTCTTCTGGTCTTTCATTGTTTTTTTCTTTGGTTTTTGTTTCTATATTTTCCACCTGTCAGTTTTCTGTTTATGGCCCATTTTGGATACTGGAAGCATTCCAGTGTGTGTTAAATCTGTTTCCTGTCCTGACAGCTGACAGTTCGTGTGCAGTGGTGTGTTCTGATGACCATAGCAGCTAGTATTCTTTGTGTAGGGATTTCCTGTGTACTTTTATGTTTTGCTGTCATCCTCTTTGCTTTGGATCTTCTAGTCGAAGAAGGCTGTTGTTTTTCTTCTACCTGGGTGAACTTTATGTTTCCTGTGGTGCTCAGAGTTACGAGATGATCAATGACTTGTTGTTTGTGTCCTTGTTTTGTATGTCCATGTTTGGCTTTTTTTCAATAGTATGAGTTTGCATTAGGTTGATGCTATTTTGGTCGCTGTGCATGAAGAAGCATCATAGCATTCCTGATAGAGAACCTTACATTACAAAGGATTATTTTGATATGTAGGTATCAAAAACAGGAGGATTTTATCTTGAACCAGTTGTAAGAATATATGTCATACGATGTATCATCATCATCAACTGCAACGTTTGTTATTTGAGTAACTTGTCTTTTCTGAGTTTTTCTGAACAACTTTTAATATGAATTAGTTTTTGTGATTTGTAAAATTACATGAAATATGAGAACTTTTTTATCTGTTCTCGTTTTAGTTTTGGTGCCAGTTGAGAATTGTCTCAGTGGTCTTCTGTTTGTTCAAGGTTTATTATTTCCACCAGGGCCTTTGACTGATTTTATTTGACCACTGTGGGGCACACAGGGGAATTTCTTTCATGGTGTACCACATATTTTTGGGTTTATGCTGGCTGTGGGTATCATGTCTGCACATGGGACTGTTGTTATCTTATCTAGTGGTGTGATTTAACAGGGTCTTCAGAGTCTTTGTTTTTTCTTCTGTGGGGTCTTTTTTGTCAATATTTCATAGGTTTCATTCTGCCTGTTAATAGTGTTTCATATGTTGTTGTCAGTGATGACAGTGACTCTGCCCTTAGCTGCTGGTAAAATTGTAATGGATGTGTCTTCTTTGAGAGTGTTTATTGCTTTCTTGTCCTCATTGATGATGCTGCTCTGTGGGAGTTTTGCTGATATCGGGATGGCTGTGGTAGTTTTCCTTACATGGTTGTTGTGACATGACATTTCCATTACTAGTATGTATTCTTTATGTTGTAATTGGCTTTTTTTTTGGTAAGATAGGCATAATGCAGGCGACTTGACAATGTGACATCTCCAACCTCCAACATTTAGTGGTTTAGTGGACATTTAGAGCTGTGGTATTTGAACTAGGGTCATCCTGACATTCAGTCAATCAATCATTCAATATCACTTAATATTCTTAACATCTACATAATTTGAGGACACAATAATCTCAAAAAGTTGTGTTTTACCAAACATAACGATACATAGAGTGATGTATGAACAGGTAGTGTAAGAAAATATATGTTCATCCTTGGATTTTCAACAACAAAAATTGAGATTGTGTCTTTTTGTAAATTGATGACTGCAAAAAATATTTTCAATAGTTTATTTTTAAGGATTTTTTTGATCATCTTTCCTGTCTCTAATTTTATTATGAGTTTTGAATGTGATTTGGATAAAACACTGTTTTAATGCTAATTTTGTCATCAAAAGAACACTGCTTTTTACGTGCATTCCATCTTAGGACAACATAAATGCAAAAAAGGCAAATTACCCAATCCTTTTAAAACAAATGTCAAAAACTGTGCTTTTAAGGGCCGTTACATCTTTTTTGAAGTATTATGATACTTTTTGCTTGCAGTTAAGATTTCAACAACAGTGATGAAAAATTCTTTGACGACGAGAGCAGAACCCTCAACCCTTGTGCTATTCTAGACCTTTTAACGTCGGGAGTGGGGCGTCTGGAACCCACAAGACTAGGGCTGGGTTAAAAAAAAAATCGATTTGAATCGATTTAAGCTTAATTGATCAATAATCGATTCACAAAAGATATGAATCGATTTAGCACACAAAGCTAAAGTCCGCTAACGTTCAATAGAATTTCCAATAGGACGGCTAAAGCTAACGCTCGGTTGACCAAAAAATACATTGCAGACTAAATGAACATATTTATTTACTTACAGGCATAATTTTTCCAAACTCTTTTAAGGAAATAATTTTTAAATTAACTATCTGTGGTCTAAAACTTCGTTTTTTTTCCCCTTATACTGTTGTCTTCTTCTTGAATTAAGTGTACTTATATAGCCCGATCGCCATCTAGTGGCCAAACTGAAACACCTTTTCATGATTCTTTTTCCGTCTTTTTTCTTCTGGTGAGGAAGATTGATGATTTCAGTTCTTTTCTTAAATCAATATTAGAAACCACTTTGATTCCTACATACTACACCCCACTATCCCATACGTGGGTGACGGTACATATAAAGCTTGTAGGCGTTGAAGAATTGGTGAACATGCATTTTAGTGATACTACTGTCAAGTCTATCATGTCAAGCTCCTTCTATGCTCTACTCTAAACTTTGAGTACTTTGCAGTAAAAGAAGAAGCCTTCATCACTAAAACTGACTGTGTTGGGTTCAATATCCGTAATTCCTTTCATCCATTTAAATTTATGCTTGGAAAAATGTAATAGTACTTGCTTTAAAACTCCCCCTATAAAACTTCTCAAGTGGCATGTGCGACTTTTATGTTATCGCTGATCGCTGGAGGTTTGCATAATATCCTTTTCATATTGCTCAGTGAGTGTTTTAAGCATCCAAATGTGCCCGAAGACACTCATGCCGAAAATAGTGCGGAATATCCGAAAGGGAACAAAGGGGAGCATCATCCAAACATCCAACACAATGTCACCGAACATTAAAAGATGTTGTGGATACATATTAATCACACTTTATGGCGTTAATATGCTCCCTCAGCTCAGAAGTTGGCCATTCGATGAGAGACGCCTTCCAGGGAAAAAGGGGTTATAGTAGCGCCGAGGCTCCAGGGTGTGTGGCAGTGGGGGTAGATGAATGAAGGGGAGAGTCTGCTGTCCGGGATGCCCCGTAGAATCTCTGCCAGATCCTTCCTTCAAACTGGCCTTTTCAGTCCTCTATTCAAAAAGCAGTAATTGCATCATTTTTCAAGCCCCTTGCCTCTGTCTGACTGTGAAGTCGGCCTCATTAATCAAACTAATGGAGAAGTAAGTGATTTCAAAATATAGGCTTTGATCATGCACCCCCTACGCTTTCCCATAACTCCACCTTCTCCTCAGCGGTGGGAAACCCTCTGCTCCCGTTGTCCCATCTTATCTTGTTTTTCCCGACCATCTCTCTTCTTTACATATTGTATGGTGAAAGCTAAGACAGATTTTTCCACTGGCTTCTGGTAATGTACATTGTGGGGGGTGCTGTAGCAAATTCTGGCAGTGCTGTTGCATTATTGGAGCTTATTTGCAACACATCTGCGCAAGATTGCCAAAAAAATGGTCCTTCCAAAATCATTGTGGCCTATTAACAGGCTGGCTGTCCCAAAGAGTCAGAGTTTAGATACATTTATTGATCCTGATGAGGCAGATTAAATTAAAGCGTACCTCAGGTGTATTAGAAAGCTTGTGCCAGCTATAAAGCAGCATCACTGTTCCTTCAGCCAGAGCCGGCTGGTAAATTCGATTCTTCTCCAGGAAAAAGCCAAAACAAAAGCTCGACTCACACAGATGCTCTTTACATGTTTGATGAAACCACAATGGGCTCCAGGGAGTGTTTTATTTACGCTACATTTCCCTGGTTTATTTTATGTGCAATTGCAAATTATTCAGAAAGAGTTTGATTTTTGCAGTTGTCAGTGCTGTTTATTTAGCTTTATTTATATTGTTAGGACAATTCCCATTCTTCTGCAAGTAGGGGTGTTGCGGATCACG